>NC_056727.1:818516586-818824086 GCF_019279795.1 Protopterus annectens
CTGTACTCAGGCTCGCCCCCAACCTCTACCGCTAAGCTATTATTTCTTGGCTTACTTTGCATATTTA
The DNA here is from genome assembly GCF_019279795.1 of Protopterus annectens. Taxonomy (NCBI): domain Eukaryota; kingdom Metazoa; phylum Chordata; order Ceratodontiformes; family Protopteridae; genus Protopterus; species Protopterus annectens. The sequence goes on from NC_056727.1 coordinate 818,516,654, forward strand.
GTTCTTATATCCTTTTCCACTGACTGCTGACTGTGATTGCGCTTAGTAGCACACCAGCGCACAAGCGCACACAGTAGCAAACATTTACGGGTTTAACAAAAAAAAGGATTTAATTTAATTTTATGACATCTCTTCACTTTATACACTAATGGCCAGTCGGGGCATGTGTTGTATAGTGTGTTTATTCACATTTTCATGGCCTTTCTCGTGGCTGTTTACTTTCAGCCATTCTAGTCTTCCGGGGGCGTGTCCGCTTGCAGGGCTTAGCCTACAGACACGCCCCCTACTCTCTTACACGGACCGTGTAAGAGTTACTAGTGTGATTCAGCATGCCTCATGCACCTCATGCATATGCATGACATGCTGACATCACACAGTTTAACTGCAGCCTCCGTGTATGAGTTATAACTCTTACACGGAGGCTTCCTGAATCTGGCCCCATATCTTATGCTCTTTTTTTCACTAGTTACTAATTCACAAACAAATATTTATTTAGGAAATCTAGGCCTTTGAAAATCCAACTCTCTTTTTTAAGCAACCATATCAAATCATTTACGTAGTGAATAGAGGGGAATCTGAATGCACTCCCTTCATTCAATTGACCTGCAGTTATAACTTATTCCATGGACTGGGAATACATTGTTAGGAATGTATCCCTCCAGTCAGTCATGTTTATTTGTTGATGTTGTGAATTCAGGTCCCTAGTATGACAGCTTGTAGAGTCACATAGGAGGTCAAATAGGACTGGGTCTTTCAGGGCTCAAAAGACAAGACACAAATCACCTCAGAGCAGTGTTTTGGCTTCTGAGTATAAGAAATGTTGGGATAATCTAGTGAGATAGTTAAAGGCTGAAGGATATAATATATATATATATATTTATATATATATATATATATATATTTATATGTGTGTGTATATGTATATATATATATATATATATATATATTTTTTATATGTGTGTATATGTATATATATATATATATATATATATATATATATATATATATATATATGTATGTGTGTGTGTATATTTATTTATTTATTTTTTTTTTTTTTATATTTGTTTACTGGGATAATCCAACTGGGTGTCAGCCCATTTTCAGTGGAAGCCTAGGGAGAAAAGCTCCACATAACGTACAAACAAATGATAACAAGGACATCTTTAACAGCAATTATCTTAGAGGTACAACATGAACAGTTTTAAATTGGTGTGATACTCTTGATAAAGATTACAGTTAGAATTTATACAGCATTTTGTCAAGTAAGGAGTTTAAAATACAGTGAGCTGGCTAATATAAGGTATTAACTTAAACAGAAGCATAATTATAAGGTAAAGACTTAAAGCAGTCCATTAAGAGTTAGGCCTGTCAAAGCTAACAAATAACTTTTTAAGAAGAACTATAAATGCTATGGATTGTGGTAGTAAGAAGCTGGAGAGTAGTTCAGGGAAATAGAAACAATGAACTGTGTATCCAAGAAGGAGTTAGCAGATGTGCAGTGAAAGGTAGAAGTGATCTAGGGGAAGTAGTGTTTATACATACATGTAGATAGATAGATAGATAGATAGATAGATAGATAGATAGATAGATAGACAGAGAGATAGACAGAGAGATAGATATATATTAGTTATAGCTGTATATAGATATATTATTAAAAATCATTGGGGCTTTTCCACTTGTGCTACATGCCTGGATTTGTGCATTCCAAAGGGAGCACTATTCAAAGATGGGTCTAATAAGAGAAAAGTACAGTGGCAATATTCCTTCTCCAGATCTTGATGGTGTTCCTTTGGAAATTAACTGGGAGATTGGATAGAAGGATTTCCTGACTATGGTAGAAACATGATGATTAAATTAAAGAATGAACTGTTCAGATAAGTGTCTAGATATGAAATCTGTATGAAGAGGAGTATCACTTATAAGAGGTGCAAAAACCCTTTCTGCCAAATGCTGCTATGCTACATTTTTTTTGTTATGTGAATATTCCAGCTCTTTTTGGAGCGGTTTAATATCAATAGAATGGTAAATAACAGACCCCAGCTTTCAGTCATCAGCAAACTTGGTCAATCACACTTCAGGAATATTGGCTTTGATATTTGCAAAATAAGTGACAGGAGAGGGTGCAGCACTGATTCGTGTGGTAATCTACTTGCTACAATTTTATATTCACAAAAGGTGCTAAAAGCTGTCAGTAAATCAGATCTATAATAGAGTCAGTCTGCAATCCAGTGGACAATGTAGGGATTTATATTGTTTGTTTAACTGTTCAATAATAATAATAGCACAGGAAATTGTGTCCAAAGCCCTGTCCAGGTAAAGATAAGCAGCATGTCATGTGCGGTGTGACCACTTTCCACATTAAGTACGTCTATTTTTTCAATAATAGCAGAATAGAGGTTAGTGTCAAAAGCCTTGGCCAAGTCAAGATAAGTAGTGTGTACAGAATGACCATTCTCACAGCCTCTGTAATCTTTTCAAAGATGTTTACAAGTTTCATGAGACAGGACTTGTCCTCTAGAAAACCAAACTGAGTGGGGTCTAGGCATATGTCTGCATAAATGAGTTCTATTATGATACATTCCATACCATTGCTTATAAGGCTGGTGTGGCAAATGAGCATATAATTACCTAGGTCTGTAGAAGGGCCAGCCTTGTGTATAGAAGTCACAGTCACTATTCTCCAAGCATCGGGGAAAAAACTATGAAAACGCTGGGGATGAATGGTTTAAGTAGATGCTCAGATAGCGCTTACTTAGTAGTGACAAGACTGCAGCTTTGTATGCTATTTGGTCCATAGAGACAGGATTTTTAGTCCTTGACATAGATTCTAAGACTTATTCCAATGTAATTAAAAGAGAATCTACACTTTATGTTTAGTGGGTAGGTGAGGTAAAGTTGGCATTAAACTGGATTGGAATGTATGATATTGTTATGAATGAGCTTGCACCTAAATCCCCTTTCCCAATATAACATCTCTTCTTTGGTACATCTGTTGTTTGCCTCTACTTTTCTTGAGTAAACAACAATTAAAGCTCCCTACCCAAATACCTCTGCTTTATATTTACCAAAAAAAGAAGGTGCCCCAAAAAAAGAAAAAACAAACAAATCAAAGCTAGCTGGCATGCCTGCCAAGACATAAACATTACAGATATGTAGCCCCCCATACACACACACACACACACACACCATCGCCACCACCATTAACAAATCAAATCAAATACATTGAATAGAACATTCATCAAAAATCTATTTAATAAAAAATACATCTCTCCCTTATGCCTGTCATCATTCGAGAAAACCTGTCCAACTCAAAAAGCCAAACCATCTCTCTCCCAAAACCATTCAGATGGTACCCAGTCTGCTAACCTAACCAACCTAAATCTTCAAGCAAACAGACATCAGCACTATTGTTCTTCATCCAGTGTAACATGCTTAATCCACAATCCCTGTCTGCCATACTCTTAACATAAAGAGAATGACCCCTCAGAAGCGTTAGACAAATTTATCAGTTTGATTAATTTCATAACTGATCACTTCCTTAACATGGAAATGCTTCCCTGCCACAAAAAAAAAAAAATAATGAAATGTACAAGTTTCCCTGGCTTAATGTTGACATATGTAAAGGGATTAAACATAGCCATTTGAAATATCAGGACTTTCTAAAGCCAGTCCTGAAACATGGAGAATGAGTGGTTAAAAAAAATGGGCTTACTTATAATAAGAGATGGACATTTCTCTAAGTATTCCCTTTTCTCCGAGTTATAGCAATCTCAGAGTTAGTTGATATAAGTTTGAGGGTATGGGAGGCCTGCCCCCCACATTAGGGTGTAGTGGAACATGCACCCTGCAAAAAAAGAAGTTTAAAAAAGACGAACAATGTTTTGGATTCTCCTGTATTTTTGATCTTTGTTTTTCAGCTTGTCCATAGTTATGAGGGGTGCCTATTTAAAGTGCCAACATTTCAACAGGGAGCCAGAGATAAAATTAAGAAATGAAGCCTGGAGAATGTGAAAAAAGGATGCCCATACTACCAGAATAGCTTCCTTGCTGCCAGAAAAATTGTCACCTAAAAATAATGCAGGTAAAATTCTTCCTACTTATAAAGTAAGAAAAGCTCTACTAGCTTCTTAAACAAAATTATTTTAGGAGGTTATTAAGGACATCATAAAGCTATATACATTTTCTGACATGACCAGCAATAATTGTCCTTAGTCATCCTTTTGCCTAAGTTTCAAGTCTCATTCAGTAGGTATGCTATCACCCAAAATAGTCTTATTAAGTCTACTACTAGCCCTTTTACTCATCCCATATCTCCTAACTGCCTACGAATATCAGGATCACCCAGGTTTCCACTACCCTAAATTCCAAGCATCCATCCTATCTACAACAGATAATAATGCACCTTTACTCACTCCCCTCATGCTTACCTCCTTAACCCCTAAATACTACCATCTTACTAGGCCTAGTTACATTAGTCCTAAAACTAGACACTATTACAAAACTTTATTTAAAATCTTAAAACTCATACTCAGGATATACTACAACCACACAAAGGATGGCGACATCCACCCAAACCCTGGTCCATCCCCACCTGTTGGCCCTAATCTCCCTTCTATATCCCCTACCACCATAGCTCCAACAAACAGACCTCCTAACTCACTGCTGGCCTGCCATCTAAACATTAGGAGTATGAATAACAAAATTCAGCACCTGCATGCCCTCTTAGCTGTTCATTCCCCAGATATATTATGCCTAACAGAAATGTGGCTAAAGCCTGCCACCAAGGATCGTGAAATTCTGACACCAGGGTATAGTATGTTTCGACTAGACCGTACCACCAGAAAGGGTGGTGGAGTAGCCATACTTTACAAGTCTACCCTATCTGTCAGCATAGACATCAAACAACCACCCCAGTTCAATAATGCTGAAATTCTTATCTCAAAACTACAAATTAACAAAAACAAAAATGTAAACATTGTCTGTGTCTACATTCCCCCAGGAAGGAACACAGAAAACTTAGAAGATTTCTTATATTGGTTATCCAATAACTACCCCAAGAAACAATTGTTCTTGGGGATTTCAGCATTGACTGGAACACTTGCTCTTGTGAAATCTCCACAACCCATTTAAACCTTTATGGATTTACTAAAATCATAACTTCCCCCACCAGGACAGGAAAACACAATAACAAGGAAAGTACCCTAGACTGGATACTCGTCCATACCCATCTTCAGTCTTATAAATCAGGCACTTTGCCTGATGACCTAAGTGACCACTGTCTCACCTATGTAATCAAGCTCAAAGTAGACTGCTGCTACCAACCCATCTATAGAACATTAAGAAACAACAAGAATTTTATTCTCACCAAGTTTCAAAATTAACTTAAGGCATGCAACTGGTCAGTACTAAAAAGTCTCCCCCTAGATGAAGCAGTAGCATACTTTAACACCAAATTCCTTGCTAATCTTAACTCCCATTCTCCTAGCCGCTGTATTAGAACCAAAGTTAGTATTGCACTATGGCTTTCTAAAGACACCAAAACCAAAATTTCACCCAGAAACAAAGCATGGGCCACCGACCAAAAAAACAAAAGCCCCACTTGATCAACTAAGATTCAGACAGCTAAGGAATGACACCAAAAAATCCATAACCTTAGACAAAAAGAACCACTGCTATCATCTACTGCAAAAAAACCCCCAAAACAAACCTCAAAAGTTCTGGGCAGGAATAAACAAACTACTCCACCCAGGCCAAACCGCCACTCCACCCCCCTACCCCCCCTCAGCTTCCCAACAAAAATCCCCAGTAGACATTGCTAATAACTTCAACAGCTTCTGCACAGAGACTATCCAGTCTCTAGACAGCCAACTCTCTCCCAATGGCTCTAATTCTAATGTAGCCACACTCAGTACACAAACATACTTTACCTTCCAACCTGTTCCTACTCAACTTATTCATGCCCTACTTAAGAAATTAAGACCCACCACCCTGGCTGCCGACCTTCTTCCAGCAGACTATCTGCAAAAGGTTGCTGACACCATAACATACCCCATCTCAATCTTGATCAACAGAGCTATATCTGAAGCTACTGTACCCACTATATGGAAAATCTCCCATGTCATGCCTCTCCATAAAGGAGGCAGTTCCACTGAACTGTCAAACTTTAGACCCATAGCTGTTCTCTCACCTCTAGCTAAAATTATGGAGAAGTGTGTACACATACAGCTCATGCACTACCTCACACAGAACAAGCTGTTGTCCAACTTTCAGCATGGCTTTAAGCCACACCACAGTACTACTACTGCCCTCCTCTCTTTCTCTAATGTCATTAACCACAACTGCAATAATAACAAACTATCCTCAGCACTCTTTCTAGATCTGCCAAGTCTTTTGACATGGTTGACCACAAAATGCTTATAAATACCTTAAAAGCCTTCTGCTTAAACAACCATGCACTCCAGTGGTTTCAATCCTACCTGCAGGGCAGGCAACAGACAGTCCTATGGCAGGGCAAGCTATCATCTCACCTACCCATCACATAAGGAGTCCCCCAGGGCTCGATACTAGGACCGCTTCTTTTCTCCATCTTTCTCAATGACTTTCATTCAGTCATCCCAGATGCTACCTGCATTCAATATGCAGATGACTTCACCTTGATTTGTTCTGACACCTCACCAGCTATTTTATTCACATTAATCCAAAATACATTCAATACAGTGGAAAAATGGCTCTCCAATCAACATCTAATCCTTGACCCCAACAAAACTAAGTTGCTCCTCTTCTCCCCCACATGCAGGACTCCCCTGCCATCCTTCAACATAACTGCTAACAATGGCACTATAATCTCCCCAAAAGCCCAAACTAAACTACTGGGTGTCATAGTTGATAACAACCTGAAGTTTGATGCGCATATCAATCAAACTATCAAAACCATTAATAAAAAATGTGGCTCTCTTTACAGAATCAAACCTTTCCTTACCCCACTTGCTAGAAATGTAATTGCCCATTCCCATCTGCTATCAACTCTTCTCTATGCCTCACCTCTATTCTCCAACTTAAACAAAACAGATCTTAATAAACTATCATCCTGCTATAACCACATTGCCAGATTTGTGACTGCCACAGCCTACCAGACACACCACTGTCACAACCTAAATCATTTAGGATGTCTTGCACTGCCAAGCCTGCTGCAGTTCATCCAGCTAATAGTGGCACATAAAGTCCTTTACCAACCAGAAAATACATCTGCACTAAAAAATATTATCAGCCCCTACACCAGCACCCGGCCACTGAGATCATCCACTAGACTCTTAGTTCAAACATACAAATCCAACTACTCAGCTGGGGGCTCTCTGTTTGCCAACTCTGTTGGAAAAATATGGAACAGACTCCCAACTGACTTGACCCTCGAACCCTCACTAACTCAATTCAAAAACAAACTCAAGAAATACTTCAAAACTCATTGGTTATGTCCTTGCACTAACCCCGACTAGTGACCTCGCTATTTCTTAGGTGCCTTACTTTCAACTACTTCTAACTTTTTACTACCACTCCATTTCCAGAAGGATCAATTGTATAACTGCTGCTCAGTGTGTCTTAAACCTGAATGTAATGTTATATATGTTTAACTTTAAAAATAATGTTATGCTTTGTAAAGTGTTTTATAATAAGTTAGTACTATATGTGCTAAATGCTGGTATTGCTTATGACTGTAATCTGCTTGAAACTAGCATTTACGAAATGTTCAATGTGAATTATTATCTTGGAGCTTTTCTCCCCGGGCCTCCGCTGAAAATGGACATGTATCCAGTCGGACTATCCCGGTCACCAAATGTAAAATAAATAAAAAAATAAATAAACTGTATAGACTTAAATCAATACAAAGACTATATTAGCACAGTTAAAGGAAAACTCCATCCTAGAACTAAAAAAAATCTGTTTTTTTTCATTCTATCTTTGTTTTCTGACCTACTTTAACACCTCAAAATCACTCTAAGTGCTTTATTTGTACTTTTAACCTGTTTTCCACAACATGGCTACCAATAGGGCTTAATGTATCAACATGATCTTGTTCTCCCTCAACCCTTTCTCTTTCCCATATTGCTTTGTATGACTCATGCCAGACATAAGGAAGCAACTTTGAATTTCCATGCCACTGGCATATAATAGGATGTTTGTGAGTCACTGTTATTTTCTTTACCTTCTGTAAAAGGACAGATTGTTTTCTGCCTCTAATCACCCTCATTTATGTTTGGCTCAGACTTTGTTTTACACTATACTTAGAAGTTATCCAGCTACAGCCAGAAAAGCAACTAAATTCCCGGCCTGTGTTCAGGGTTTTCTTTTGTAGTCTAAGAGGAACTGATTATGCAAGGGTCTCTCAGTGCAGTGACAGTTTTAACACCTCTGCAGTAGGGTGGGAGGAGGGGACTCTCAATTTCATCAGTGATTTGATGAAAAGGCATTTGACGAAGAAAGTTTTTGATAAACTGATATAGACCCAATGTACACCCTTGTATGGCAACATAGCTCGTGTGGAGGGTGTGTTGAAGTGTGTATTCCACTGTATCAGGAAGGTATATGTGCTGGATCACACCATAGGTGATCTGTGATGTTGTCACAGCCCATTGATTCCATGTGACAGGCCTGGCTGAAGGCAAGACAGTGCATACTACCTACTGTGATCTGGTCTAGGGTTTTGACACAATCATCCCCTATACAGGTATCATTCAGAAACCCTCCCAGCTGGGGAGTAACCCTTATGTCAGTTGATGGGCAACCAACTGGCTCACTGACAGAACATATACTATGAAAGTTGGTGAATCAACATGCACCACTACAGCTTTCACTACTGGCAAACCCCAGGTATATGTGCTTGGCCCTTCACTGTTTGGACTCTATTTCTCGACAGTTCAGGCTAAGGTATATGGCCTTTGGCTTACCACATTTGCTGATTCTTGCACATTTTGCTGCAATCATTTAGTCCAGCAATGATGATAACATAGTACAGGAGAAGCTAACACAAACAACTGAATGGTGAGAAAGACACTTAATCTACAAATAAATGCAGAAATGTGTGTTCTTTATGTTGTGTGAATCACAGCATTGACAACAGTCCTGTTATGCAGAAACCCAGTGATGCAAGCACTGGGAACATATGTAGATAGCAATGGGAACTTCAACCACCAAGTGTCTACACTGGTATTGAAAGTCTATGTTGTACACATCATAAGTCACACCATCATATTTAGATCTTAGGATTGCATGACCGCACTGCAGGCAAACCTCATCAGAACACTAATACTCTCTTGTGCATGTACCTTACCAGACACATGCAGCAGCTGGAGAGACCACAGGGCTGTGTCAGCAAGATAACACAGGGCCTACAAACTATGCCATGAAGTATGTGGATAGATTAAAAGCCATGTCACTGTAATATTTATTGTACAGGATTATGTGACTTCTATGTGGCCTCTAGACCAGTCTCTGACCCTGCCCTGGTGGGAGTATTGGATATCCAAAAATCTGATATAGCTGGTGGCATCAGTAGTGTCTGCTGAGGAGAATATGGTAATATTAGTGTCCCACATAGTGGGGTAAAACTCTGCAATGTCAAGTAACAGCTCACACAAACACACACACACACACACACACACACACACACACACACACACACACACACACACACACACACAGTTGACTGCAGTGAGAATAGAACCCCTACCTAAGTACACAGACTACGAAGCCAGTACTTTTTGCAAGTGCCACAGCTCAAGTCTGACTTAGAGTGTCTTAGACAACACTTTATAGCTGATGACATCAGCAGTGTATATTGAGGAGAACATAACAGTATCCCACATGGTGGTGTAAAATGCTCTCTGTAATGTCAAGCAACAGCTCACAAACTCCCACACCCAGTTGACTGCAGTCAGAATAGAACTCCCATCTAACTACACAGGCTACAGAACCCATCACTTTACACAAGAGTTACAACTCAAGTTTAACTATGAGTGTCTCAGACAACACTTTATAGCTGATGAAGTCAACAGTGTCTGTTGAGGAGAATATAACAGTATCCAACATGGCAGTGTCAAATTCTCTCTGTAATGTTAAGCAAAAGCTTACAAATGCACACACACACACACACACACACACACACACACACACACACACACACACACACACACACACACACACACACACACACACACACAGAGCTGACTGCAGTGAGAACAGAACCGCTACCTATCTAAGGTACACACACTACTTTGCACAAGTGTCATGGCACAAGTCTAACTTTTATACAAGTGCAGGTAAACTTATAGTAGATGACATCAGTAGGCCATGTGGGAGACAAGATGTCAGGTGGACTGCATGAAATGGATGTGTAGGCATCTGCAATTATTAAAATACTGTCAGTCCGTGCCATTGGAGGAGTAACTGTAGGATACACACTTCTGCTTTTCTGTCTTCACACACACACACCCAGTTGACTGTAATGAAAACAGAACTCCTATCTACTTAAGTACACAGACTACAGAGCACAGTGCTTTACGCAAGCAATGCAGTACAAGTCTGACTTTTATAAGAATGTCGGTGAACTTATAGAAGATGAAATCAGCAGGCCAAGTGGGAGGCAAACTGTTGGGTAGGCTGCATGAAATGGATGTGTAGGTGTCTGTAATTATCCAAATACTGTCAATCCATGCCATTGGAGCAGTAACTGTGGGATACACACTTCCGCTCATCTAAGCACATACACACACACACACACACACACACACACACACACACACACACACATACACATGCACGCACACACACACGCACAAAGTCGATTTCAGTAAGAATAGTACCTCTACCTAAGTACACAGAATATAGAGCACAATAGCTTATGCAAGCGCCATGGCACAAGTCTAACTTTTACAAGAGTGCAGGTGCATTTACAGTAGATGACATCAGCAAGCCATGTGGGAGACAAGCTGTTGGGTGGGCTGCATAACATGGATGTGAAGGCATCTGCAACTATCAAAATAATGTCAATCTATGCCATTGGAGCAGTAACCGTGGGATACACACTTCTGGTTTTCTGTCTACACACACACACACACACACACACACACACACACACACACACACACAGTTGACTGCAGTGAGAACTACCCCCTACCTAAGTACACAGAGTATAGAATGCAAGCACCATGGCACAAGTCTAACTTTTACAATAGTGCAGGTGAAGTTTATAATAGATAACGTCAGCAGGCCATGTGGGAGATAAGATGTTGGGTTGGCTGCGTGACATGGATGTGTAGGTATCTGCAACTATCAAAATACTGTCAATCTATGCCACTGGACCAGTAACTGTGAGATACACACTTCCGCTCTTCTGTCTACAAACACATATACACACATACCCAGTTGACTGCAGTGAGAACAGAACCCTTATATATCTAAGTACACAGACTAGAGAGCACAGTACTTTACGGAAGCACCACAACACAAGCCTGACTTTTGCAAGAGTGCAGGTGAGCTTATAGTAGATGACATCAGCAGGCCAGGTAAGAGACAAGATGTTGGGAGGCTTACATAGGTTCATGGCTTCATAGGTTCATAGAAGGCTGGTAGCCTAATGGCCCTAGGGTGTTTATAAGTATAGAGGTCTAAAAAAAGTACCATTACTGAGCATAGTTAGATGTTCATTGTTAGCAGAGCAATTTTGTGAGCAAGCACCAACTGGACCTGTCCATGAGGGACATGAGTACCACCCCTGAGGTGATTTTACAATCACCCAACCAGTAATCAAAGTTCTGCTTGAACAGAGTCATTGAGTAGCACTGCTTCACATGCAGTGGGAGCCTAGTACAGAGAAATGTAAATCATTGGGGCTATATCTGTCTCCATATCATGTTCTGTTTATGTCACAAGCTAGTTTAAGAACCCTGGGGCAAGTTATTCTTGTCCCATTTGATTTGCAAATGTCCATTTCCAGTAGGTCAGGGTTGAGACTGTTCTTAGGCCAGGCATAGGTCACCTCTCAGCAGCCTGCATGATAATGACTACAGTGGCATGTCTGTCAGTCTTTCCATGTATGTCATGTTTGGAGGCCCTAGATTATCCCACACACAAACCTGTGAATCTACAATTGCTGCATGTGTCTTGTGAGGTACAGATAGAAGGGAGCATTGCAATCATTCGTGGTCTCATAAGGGTATAGTACAGCAGAGGTATGACCACTGGGTCTTGGAAGTGATGTCCATATATATGATGTGCACAATGCAGAATGTGCGTATCATCACTATAGACACATAGTGATGAAAGTGTAGATTGCTATCAACATGTTTTCCCAAGTCTCACAACATTGTGTTTGAGCTTAGATGGGTGCTATGTATATCATAAATAGCAGGGTTATTTCATTGGCAAAAGGGCAATGAGGCATTTTATGCTTTAAGGTTCAGTGCATGAGTTTGCCACCAATCATTTGTGAGCGTCAGGCCCTTCTGTAATATGCTACAATCATTGGGGGACTCTATATGAATGTGTCCAGTTACCACTCATCTGCGATCTTGGTAAACCACAGGCCATCTACTGTTGCCTGCTCTTCATGGAAGTAGTTTGCAGAGTTGAGAGCCCAGCACAGATCCTTGTGGTATTCTGTGGCTAGTGGTGGAGGTACAGTCCCCAACTTTGAGAGTATGTGTTCTGTCAGTATGCTAGTTGTCTATCCATCTACTACTGCATGGCTTAATTCCTGCATGGCAGATCTTCACTATGAGACATAAATTGGGGTTACTGTCAAAGGCCTTGGATAACTCAACATAGGCAGTACTTCCTTTTGTTCCTCATCCAGGTCTTTGGGATCAGTATCAAAGAAGACTACAAAGTTCAGTAAGCAAGATCTGTCCTTGACAAAAACAAAATGGATCAGATCAAGTGTGTTGAAGGTCACCAATGTCCCTGTGGATATGGTCCATGCTGATTCTTTTCCTAGCCTTGCAGATATCGAATTTTAGGCATATGGGTCAATAGTTGTAGTTCTGTATGTTACCAAATTGATGTTCATTACATATCACACATCATTTGATATTACATTTTGTTGTGTGGTTGATATATATGTGGAAAAAGTACTGGGACACCAGGGTTGCAGTGGTTGGTGGGGTGGCAACACATGGCTGTATTGTAACTATGTGACATAATGTGAGATAGGGCCTTCATTTTGTAATGTTTCCACATGTAATGTCATGCCATAGACAGAAAATGGACAGTAAACAGCAGTAATACATAATAATATTTAGTTTTCCATAGCATGGTGGGCAGTGGGTTTCCACAATGGTTAGCAAAGTCTATGCGCATGTGAGATACACATGTTTGCATGTAGCTAAGCAGTGAGCAAATGCGAGACACATTGCTAAAGTCTGATAGTAAGTATTGAGTGTATGAATCACACCTGCTGCTTGACAGACTCTGTGGCAGCACGTGTTAATGCACTGCTGCATTCCGTTATGTGGCCAGATGGTACTGGGTTTGAATCCAGGTGTATTGAATACTTTTAATTACATAGTGATATTACAATGACATAAATTGTTTATAGTAAATGTGTTGCTGTGTGTTGGCATAGAGCAGCAGGGTTAAGCAGCATTGCACGTTACCACAGCTGTTTACCACCATTTACCTTTGCTGTTTGTTGATGTGCAATGTACACCTCCATTCAAACATGGACCCCAAAAAAGTGACAGGATCCATTGCTTTTTAGGGAAGTTATGTGTGTTGTGTGTGATTCCATTCTTTGACCAGATGGAAGTGCAAGCAGGGGAAATAACAAATGGAAAGCAGGACTGGAATGTGCAGGAGGGAGCTAGGAAAGAACCATAGCTATCTATTTCTTTAACAGTGTAAACTGAACATATGTGCAAAATAGTAACTGAATTTGGACTGTCAACTCGAGAGAGAAAGAGAGGCGTGACCACAACAAAATCATGTTGTATAGCCAATTGGACCAAATCAAGTGTGTCAAGAAGACATGTGTGAAATGGAGAGTTTCATATGCAGCATTTTTTGTGGGACAGGTGCCCATTTATTTTTTTATTTCAGAGAGAGAGAGGAAAGTCGGGGAAGGGATGTAAGTACGTCTGGGTCAGGTAAGTTGGGTAGATGAGGAAGCAATTGCAGATAGACAAGACAAACAAGACAAGAGGCAGGGCTGGTGATGAACACAAAAGTTTGGGGAACACCATGATTGGGGTGAGGATGGGGACATCCAGAGACCATGGTCATCAAGCTGGGAGACAGTGAAAATCGAGTCCTCACCCACGGACTGTCATAGCTGTCACCTCACCCCACTGGTGGCAGGAGTGCTTGACATTTCCTCCTCCTAGTACTACACAAAATGAGGGAGAGCAGAGCACCACCCTACGCACCATCACTGGCAAGTCACTACAAGTGATGAAATCACCAGTTCCACCATTGCTCTTGAAGGCTACCCCTGGACCAGCCTCCACAGCAAGTCTACTTGAGAGATCAGTTAGTGCAGGGGCAGCAGAGGCAGAGCTTCCAGGTTGGCTTCCAGAAATGATGGGCAATGGTGCTAGAGCCAGTGGAGGTGGGGCAGGCAGATCCAGTGGGGTTGGCCTACCCCATTGTGCTGTGGAGCATTTAGTGATGTGGTACACATGGTTGACACGGACACATTTTGACAACACATAAAAATAAAACAAGAAATAATAAAAATATAAAATAAAATAAAAATAAAGTAGAATTATTTTTACAATAACATAAAATAAAATAAAATATATTAATCATTAAAGAAAATCCAATAAAATAAAAGCAAATTTATTTTAATAAACAATATAAAATAAAATAAAAAAGAAAGATAAAGGTTGGGGTGAGAGAAAAAAAGAGATAGGATTAGTACCCTTGTATGTGATATACAATGCATTAATACAATTATTTCATGCTGTTATCTTAACTTTTATATTAAAATGTACCCCTTCTAACAGATGCACACTATACTAAAGACTGTAACAAGTATTAATTGAAATGTGCATATATTGCACATATGCATATTCCAATTATAGAGATTAAAGTTTACAGCAGGGCCATGGTGGCTGGTGACTTTAAATCAAAGGGGGGCTGTAGGAGACAGACAAATGGGTGGGGACAACAGGAAGGAGTGCGGCCAACTAGAAAGGGGTGGAGCTATGCTCAAAACCACAAAACCTGGGACATTAACTACGCTGCCCTGAGTGCCAAACTATCATTATTAGAGTCCAATCAAGACAAAATGAAGTGGAGAAGAAAAACAATATTTCAGTGTATTGGCTACATGACAGCTTACCAAATATCTAGATGGAAACAAAAATGTTGTAAGGCATGAAAAAATAAATTACTTTTTTAAATACATTACTGGAATGCCAGTCACAATCAAGTATATAAAAAAAACAAGCAGCACTCAACTCAAACCACTTCTCCTTGCACTGCAGTTCTAATTATAATTTATATTCAGCTTTATAAAAGTACCAAGTAACATGCTGAAAGTAACAATCTCTGTGATACCCCCACTTGTAAAAATGTTTCTTATCCAAAAAAAGACCTGCTGCCTGACAACAACTATCTACTTGTTTTGTGGGGAAAACATGATCAAAGTAAAAAATGAACAGCAAACAAGAAACAGGCTCAAGATAAAATGCTTAAAGGATTACTCCACAGGTTATGGACCACACATGATAGATTGGCATTCTGTTTAGTTTATGGGTAAAGCCTGCAAAGATGACTGCAAGTCTCCAACAAATGTAATGAGTTTCTGAAAATTCTTTAATCTTGTCCTTTATCACAAATACTGTCATATGCATTTCAGTACCTAAGTCTTATACTTTATCTAGTTATGTAAATATTAGCTGCATGGCAACAAAAAAAAAGCTTTCAGTGTTGGTAATTCTTTAACAGTATGCTTATTAAAGCTTACTTGTATCTTGCAATCTCAAACAAGCTTACCTGATGGTCATTAAATCATTGCCACTTAAACACAGAGCAACAGGCACTGCAACAACATACATTTTCTGAATAATAAGAAACATAACTCAACAGCATAAAAATATGACAGAAAACCAGAATATTCTGCAAAATCAAGAACAGATGAAAAGCCACTGTAGTATTTGTGTCTACCTTGGATGGGGGGATACTCTGCACACTTACACTGCATAACTGCTCTTTGCTTGCCTGGACACATCCAGAGTCACTACATGGGGGAGTGGGGCACAACAATTAAGTCACAATTTTAAATATCTCTGGCTGGCAGTGATGGCCCTGATACATTTGTCATACCTCTCAACCTCAGAGCAAGAAATGTGGATAAAGCCATAAACAGAAGTGGGACAAAGGTCCAAAAATAAGAACAATTTTTAAATATTGCTCTTATAAACTTAGAAAGATAACGGAATAATAGGTTATGCATTAGTATGAATTTTCTGAATGGTATGCCATTTGAAATGCAAATGTCTGTCATTATTTTCTAACTTCAGTCTTTAATGATTTGCCACTAATTTGCCAGAAAACCATAATTTTATGAAAAACGGACCAAAATGTGAACCTAAAATAAAAAAATAGCCACACAATACAGCTGGGAACCTGTCAAAGAAGGGACACTTTTTTAATATTACTACTGTTAAGTTGAGCAGCTGACAAAATAAGAGAATCTACATGCATTTCTGAAGTAAAAGTAATCTATCATTCTGATCATTACAATTATTTATTAATTGTAAATCTTCCACATTTTCTTCCAAAATTGCCATTTTGCAGGGGGGTTATTAGGGGGAGAGCAACATTTTGAGCCAAAATCAGGGACAGTTGAGAGGTTTGGATATACTTAATTCTATAAAGCAATTTATTTGCATGTACCTCTCAACCTCTTAACGCAGGAAATCCAGACAAGGCCAAATATAATGGAGGAACATACAAACAGTACTAAAAATTGCTCTTGTATAAACTTAGACAGTTGATAGACTAACAGGTCTTGCTTTAGCATGCATTTTTCTGAAGGGTATGAAGTCTGAAACTCAATATCTGTCATTATTTAATGACTTCATTCCTAAATAATTTGCCAAAAAACACAAATTTTATAAGGAACAAATGAAAAATAAGAAGCAAAAATCTATTCATTCTATGGAAATCTGGACAGTTGAGAGGTATAGTTCATCAGCGGCTGTCTGAGTTTGCCGTCCTTTCCCCCTCACAAAATCATGGTCGAATGGGGCCTCCCGCCTGCAGCCATTCCAATGTCCCATTACTTGGCTATTTTGCTCCATTTACAATAAACACTGTAATGTGCATATTGCATTACTTCTACGATGATTTGGATTTCATTTAAAAGTTTTATTTTACATTTTACAGCACAAATACTAATAGACATCTGTTAAACAAAGCAATGCAGTCTCACAATGAAAATAGACTTAGCATTAAAACTTCTTTGCCCTTAAAACTCACATTCATTGAAACAGCATTGAAACCCACATTCAAAGAAAATACATCTAGCCAGTGGCAAATAAAGATTAACTTCGGGTTGTTTTCAAATCATAGGCCCCTTGCACATGAAACATACACATGTTCGTTGATACACCTTCCTGATTGTATTAAATTATATTCCTTGTATAATACAGTACAGTTGTTAGAAGGAATTTTAAATTTATTGTTTTGAACATTTTTCCAGTAAACAATGAAACAAAATACATGAACCAATAATGACAAAACTGCCCAATTCAGAACATTTCCATCATAAAAGTCTACTCAAACTTCTACAATCCACCAGTATCAGTAAATATGCACAATCTCTGCAGAGGTAAAAGTCATCTAAATAATTCCACGTTAAAGAGATGTCACAGACTAGCTTGCTAAAAGGGAAGTTGAGCTATACAATGATTCAGAGACAATCATACTATGCTATTTCCATGACAAGCACACACAGCTATTAGCATGTTGCACCCATCAGTTTTGAATACGGAAAGCATTTTTCCTACCTGAACAGAATGTAGCTTCACATCTGAAGTGTATGCAGGTGCAGTCTGCTCAATGGGACACCTACTCGTAGCAGCTTAAACTGTGAGGTAGGCATTTCATAGAGGTTCACAGTGGGAATTCAAAGGGATTCAGAGCCATGCTAATTATACGTCACATTATAGCCAAGCAGTGCAACTTTTCCAAATTGAGCAGAGTGTACTGCTCAGCTGTGAACAATTTTTATAGATACTACCCATAATACCTAATAGTTTTTATTAAAAGAGTTTTTAAACAAATGCTATAACCTTGTAAAAATACTACTCATATTTATAGCATTACATAGTATATAACTGTTTAGCATTTGTATTCCTCTCCAAGTAAGCTGTGACAACATATAGAGTAGGTCGCTGTTATATGGAAATTTATTTATTTATTGCATTTGATTACTGGGAAAATCTGACTGAGCAATAAAACGCCTTTTCAGTGAGGCCCAGGAAGAAAAGATCCAACTAACAAAGATATATATATATATATATATATATATATATATATATATATATATATATATATATATATATACACATAAGATACATACAGTATACTGAGGTAACAAACACCTCTGCTAAGGTAAAAGGGGTAAAATAAAATCCACATTGCCATACATTTACTTACAATGTACACATATGCTTTCACACTGCAGTCTACAGTACACCGAGTTTCATTCTGTATGTTTGTATGCATACCTAGCCCAGTTGCAACTTTCTGTGTATTTCAAGCTGCATTAGCCAACATAAAACATCTCTCAGGCTTATGCGCATTTATAAGGTTATGATGTGCAGATTTTAGCCTAAGTCGGATTCAACAGTGTACATCTTGGAGGTCACACAGGCCTTCCATAGTACTTTGTGTAAAATGCAAACCATACTCCATAATACAGAAACTTGATAAAAGAAAATATTGTGAGGATGAAGCCGTCACAAAATCAATTAAGTCCAAGGATAGAGGAAATAATCTGCACGAAAAACACCAGTTAACAACAAAAAATATATATTATAAACAGGTACCCATGATACTATGATAATTATCACAATAACCAGTTAATTTGTACTCTTCAGCTAAATGTAGAGTTCCCATATTTTTCTCTTGTTCAGTAAACGGAAGTACTTCTATATCTCTTATTATAATCTGGAAATGAAATGAAAATGGTGCACATAAATGCTTTATTCTAATTCAAAACCATTACTAGCCTTTCAAGTAACTACTGTCATTCCTACCACCATTCTGTCATGACTTTATGAGCGCACTGGGCTATATAGAGGCTGTAAGTCACTTAATCTTGGGATTTGTACCAGAAAGTACAGCTAATAGTTTACCCATGCGATGGTACACCAGATTCTACTATGATTTATTAAACATGTCTACGTTACACTCATTGTGATAATTGAAATTAGGCTTGGAAAGCATCAAAGCAAAACTGAACAAATAATGAAGGTCAGCTTGTACCAGGAAACAGAAAACACAGGTGAATGTTTCAGTGAACTGTGCTCTGGTGTTGGAAATGCGTTTGTGTTACTGCTTATTAAATTATTGATATGTCACTGTTTATTGTTTCATC
The DNA here is from genome assembly GCF_019279795.1 of Protopterus annectens. Classification (NCBI taxonomy): domain Eukaryota; kingdom Metazoa; phylum Chordata; order Ceratodontiformes; family Protopteridae; genus Protopterus; species Protopterus annectens. Next base: position 818,536,254 of record NC_056727.1, read on the forward strand.
AGTTTACTCCTTTCAGGTGCTGTGCTGTTTTAGATACACTGGCAAGACATATTAAGAAACATGCTGGGAACTGATAAGACATGCAGAAGGCTAGTCAAGGACTCAAGGAGTCAGACACATACCTCAATGTAAGTTAAAAAAATAATAAGTGACTGTCCATCTCTGTCTGATCACAAAGAACAAATGAAGTAGTTAGCTAGGTCATAAATGAAGTCACAACTCTTTTCTCTAACTCTCCATATTTAGCAAGCCAAAACAGCAAACAGAATCAGAAACAAATTGTTTGCAATGGTAGCACTGTAGCAAGTAATGAAAAGTACTATGCACTGCCTGTTACTACTGATAAACTCCACTAACTTAGTCAAACACTCTGCTTATGCTATGGTGACGAGGTCATAACAAGGCTGAAATATGCATATGCATAGCTAGTGGGGTTTGGCTTTATTGGCCTGAAATTGTCCATTAAAATGACTTCAAATGTAAAAGTCATGGGCAATCAGAATCACCATATAGCTGAAACACCTGATGTTCATAAGGGTCATATGCATATATCCCATGTGCCTCTGTTACTGGAGGTTTGGGAGGTCACTCATTGGAAGTTCTAACTTGGCTGGAGTTTTCATTTAGTTTTTTTTCTGATTGTTTTTTCAGTGTGACCTTCTAACTCTTTGTTTTAAGCAGTTTAAAGAGGGGGGTAATTTTGATAGTTTCATTCATATGTTTGAGAGGGTATTTAAACAGTATGAAGTTGACCAAGGTTCCTGACCCCCTTACTCCATGGTAAAGCTGTAACTGTATTATCTAAAATGTCTGACGTTGCATGTTTTGATTATACTGCTGTAAAAAATTATCTATTAGAGTTTTTTAAGCTAACACCTGAAACATATAAGAAAAAGTTTCGTGAGCATAGACGCAAGGCACATGAAAGTGTGTGTAAATATGTTGCTGAATTGAGCACTTATTTCCATAAGTGGGTGAGTGGATGTCAGGTCACCACTTTTGAAGGGCTGGCAAACCTTTTGTTGAGGGAACAAGCCCTTAGCACTTTGCCTGAGGATATGAGGATCTGGTTAGCTAATAGACAATGTGCTACTTCAGATGAGTTGGGGAAGAAGAGAGACCTATACCTGGCAAGCAGAGCAGCCCTGCACAGAAAGTGGACCCTCAGTACTGCTCACGGGTTTAAAGGAACCCATGATGGGCAACACAGACTGCCACAACAGAATCTGTCAGTAGCAGGGGAAGCCACTAGTCCAGGTACATGTCCAGGAGCTAGGGTTAAATGTTTTGAATGCAACCAGTGGGGCCATGTGGCATACAGGTGTCCATGGAGGCAAGGTGTGGAACAAAAGATGAGGGAGCCAGTAAGTGGGAAAGACAAAATGCCAATAGTAGGTTGCCTTGAGATAACAGGGGTACCGAACTACCATCCTGCAGATGTCCTGATAGGGAAGGATTTGGATGAGGCAGTACCATGTGCCATGTGGATGAGGCAGTATCATGTGCTTATGTAGTTACACACAGTCAGAATAGGAGACAAGCATGTGCATCTGGTAGCCTGGGAGAGAAACAGACAGACTGCATACTTGCAGCCAGGACTGGTGAGGTGGTTACTTCAGGGAGGGAGCTAATCTGTAGCAATGAGACTGAAGGTGAGCCACAGCTGCTTGGGGGTACTGATGTTCCCTTGGACAGAGTGACTGCAAAGGTAGAGGTGAGTAGTAGTACCCAGGCTGACAGTGAGGCACCACTGTCAGAGGATGCCAGACTTCCTGTGGAAGGGGAGCTGGGAAGGGTTACAAGGAGAGAGTTGAGACAGACTCAGCTCTCAGACCCTACATTGCAAGACCTGAGGCAGGTACCTAGGGAGGCACCTGATCCTCAAGGAAAGGGAGAATCTGTATACTGTGACAAAGGGTTACTATACAGAGAGTGGACCCCTGAACGAGGGCTAGAAGGTGAGAGAGTACAGCAGTTGGTAGTGCCTAGAGCCTACCATCTGGCGCTTCTAGCCATAGCCCATGATATTCCTTTTGCAGGTCATATGGGCATAAAACATACAAAGAGGCATATTATGCAGATCTTCTATTGACGTGGAATTTCCAGAGATGTAACAGGGTACTGCAGGACCTGTGAGCAGTGCCAAAAGGTAGGCAAGGCAGGAGACATGGGGAGAGCTCCTTTGATGACTTTTCCTGTGATTGAGTAGCCATTTCAGAGGGTAGGTATGGATATTGTGGGTCATCTGAGTACCCCAAGTTCCACAGGGAAAAAGCATATATTAGTGGTAGTGGATTATGCTACATGATACCCTGAGGCAGTGGTTTTGTCCTCCATTGAAACAGAGAAGGTGACAAATGCTTTGTTAAAGATTTTCAGCAGGGTAGGTTTCCCAAAAGAAATAATGACTGACAGAGGTGCCAATTTCATGTCAGACCTGCTGGCTTGTCTGTGGAAGTCCTGTGGGGTGAAGCACATGAAAACCACCCCCTACCATCCCCAGACTAATGGTCTTGTTGAGAGGTTAAACTCTACAATCAAGTCCATGCTACAGGCATTTGCAGGTCAGTTTAAGATGAAGTGGGACAAATATTTCCCCCATATGTTGTTTGCTTATAGAGAAGTTCCCCAGGAATCTACAGGTTTTTCACCCTTTGAGTTGCTGTATGGGCATAGGGTGAGGGGACCTCTAGATTTAATTCAAGATGAGTGGGAAGGTGAGTGTGAGTCTCACATGGAGTCTGTTGTGGCATATGTCCTAGGCCTCAGCACAAGGCTCAGGGAATTCATGGGCTTGGCCCAGGAGAACCTGGCAGAAGCCCAACAACAAAAAAAGGCATGGTATGACAGGAATGCTCGAGCTAGAGAGTATGCTGTGGGGCAGCAGGTAATGGTTCTCATTCCTGTCAGACACAACAAGTTGCAAGCAGCTTGGGAGGAACCATACAAGGTGGTAAGAAAGGTAAGTGATGTTAACCACATGGTGGAACTGCTAGGCAGATGGCAGGGGCACAAACTGTACCATGTTAACATGATGAAACCTTACCATAATAGGGAGGCAGTTGTGCTGAGCATTTGCAGTGGATTGCAGGAAGAGTCTGAAAGAGATCTGGGGACTAATCTCCTCAGTGAGGCTCGGGCTGACACCTCAGTGGAAGGGGTAGCAATGTCCCAGCAGCTATCTCCTACCCAGGTTTGAGAAATCCGAGCAGTGTTGCAGAAATCTGGGGACATGTTCACTGGGAAACCAGGGTGCACCCACCTGGTGCAGTACTAGTTGGATACAGTACCCCAAAGGCCTATTAGGCAGGCCACTTATAGGGTGCCTGAGAGAGTCAGACAGACCCTGAGGGAGGAAGTACAGGAAATGTTGAAACTAAGGGGTGATTCAAGAGTCCAACAGTCCCTGGGCCTCCCCAGTTGTGCTGGTGCCAAAGAGGGATAGCAGCACCAGGTTCTGTGTGGACTACAGGAAATTAAATAGTCACACAGAGTCGGATGCTTACCTGATGCCTAGGACAGATGAGACCCTAGAGTAGCTGGGTGGGACCAAGTATCGTACAGCCATTGATCTTATCAAGGGTTAAAGGCAGGTGCCCTTGACACTCAGTGCTAGAGAGAAGACAGCCTTTGTGACTCCTTTTGGCTTGTGTAAGTTCACAAAGATGCCGTTTGGGATGAAGAATACCCCAGCAACTTTCCAGTGGATGGTAGATCATATCCTAGCAGAAGCAGGAGGTTTTGCCCTTGCTTACCTAGATGATATTGCCATCTACAGCGACTCCTGGCCAGAGCACCTTCAGCATGTTAGGGAGATGCTGGGCAGACTACAGAGGGCAGGGTTGACCATTAAGCCAAGCAAATGTCAGATGGGTATGGCAGAGGTTTCCTACCTAGGACATAGAGTGAGGAGTGGTAAGATAAGGCCAGAGCCTGCCAAAGTGAAAGCCAAGCAGCGTTTCTCAAGGCTCACTTGAAAAACTAGCTTGAGTTCTCCTGGGGGAGAGAAATGTGAAGGCTGCCAGCCTAGCCAGATAGAATTGTGCAGATAATTCTATCAATTGTAAATATGCATGTTGAAATACAGGCTTGTTTTCTTAAATGAAAGAATATGCTGTGAAATCTTGAACTTAAAACAATGTAGCAACATTGCCCTCTGCTGTAAAGAAAGCTAAGTCAAGCATTTCTTGTCTGTCCTTTGAAGATGAAATTATTTCATGCCTGTCCCTTTGAAATTAGAATTTGGAGTCAATGAGTCTGGAGTGAAGCATCCTGCAGATTGTTTTAACTTAAGGAATAATTACTAGAGTTTACATATGGAATGTCTTTTATTGATGTAGTTTGCTGCAGGTGCAAGATAACAATTATGTAGTATCTGTTAGCCTAGGGGAACACCAGGAAAGTGTGAAATTATGTAATGGGAATCAGGACTGAAAATAGTAATTTAAACAGAGAGAATCAGAAGGCATTAAGCATTTTTATCTGGACCGTCCAACTCTCAGGACATTCTTGCTCATATGTAAGTTATCTTAAACTTGTGTTTTCTTTTAGAAATAGCTAGGAACTAGAAATATTAGCCTAAGTGTTTTTCTGTGTTGTCAGAACTGTACTACTGATTTATTTTAAGTATTTCTGTGTGATCTCTGAACAATTTACTATCTCTGCGTAGTAAGAAGTATTGTCTTGTGTTTTAATAATTTATTATTAAATATTTTAAAGCCTTTCAACTGTGGCTGTTTTGTATAGAGATAATTTAAGCTCTAGAGTACATTGCATATTTATAGAGTTTACTGTCCAAGTCACTCTAAATAAGCCTTGACTGTTTAGTCACAACTACCAATTGGATAATAATATTGCACAGTAATAATTGGACACCCTTTTAAGGGCCTTTGAGTAGCTGATAAAAATTGGCTGGGTGGTGGCAGGGATTTCTACTGTATAGTCTGGGTAAAAGGGGCACATCTGGAAAACATATGCCAGCCTTCCCCAGAAGTGTCTGTGTGGTTGCATAAACTCTTATCTCAAAGTGTGTGTGTGTCAGCTACTTGGGCAGGGGCACAAAGCACTGTTTGGACAGGGAGGGTGCTGGGGATTTTAGCTTGCCCAGCTGTCTGAGATCTGGACTCAATGACTGTGCCAGTATGGAGTCTTACTGGGGAACTGCAGAGCAAGGGGTGTCCAGCCCCATACTGACTGTGATCTCTGTGGGCTCTTAAGGGAAATTGCACTTTACTGTGTGCATTTGTTATCCTTTCCTCATATATGAGATGTTCTCTCTGGTGTTAGTGGTGAGGATTGAGGCTCATTGATTGCTGGGCCAGGGCAAGGGCATCACACCCTGCCATTAATAAACACTACAACAGAAGGAAGAAACTGTTGCAGAAAAAGGTGAAGTCCCAAGACTGAATAAACTCCCTTATTGATCTCAACAAAAAGTTGAGATCCCTCATCAAAACCTCTAAAGCCAGCTATGAAAGCAGAATTGTTGCAGACACTAAAAACAACCACAAAGCCTTCTATAGTTATATCAAGAATCTCCACGGCAATACCCAGGTTTGCTCTGAGTTACTGTACAATGGTACCTCCTATACTGAGCCAACAGATATTTCCAACATACTGGTCGACAGATTCAGTGCTAACTTTACCCCTCTCTCCCTACCAAAGGACCAGTAACAATACTGGAGGAATGCCAGGCACCCAGCATAACACAGCACAGGTTAAAGCTGCATTGTCCAAGGCCAAGAATACAATTTCCATGGGACCCGACAACATTCCTGGATGTGTTCTACATGAACTACAGAATGAACTGGCACCAGATCTGTGTGCCCTGTTCAATCACAGCATCACCTCAGGTTTTGTCCCTACTGAATGGCACACTGCCACAGTCATCCCTCTCCATAAAGGGGGGAGTGACTACAGACCCTGGGAATTATCATCTCATTAGCCTGATGACTCTGGTATGTAAGGCTATGGAGTGCATCATCATGGACCTAATTAATAAGGATATAGGGAATCTCCAAACTCTAGATCCCACACAATTTGGTTTTGTGAGAGGTAGATCATGCCTGCTCAACATGGTTGACTTCTTTGAGTCAGTCACCAGAGCTGCGGATGTGGGCAAGGCAGTTCATATAGCCTACGTTGATCTGACCGAGGCCTTTGATACCGTTCCCCACTCAGGAATTATTGATAAACTCACCAAATTAGGCATCAGCCCCTATATCACTAGGTGGTTTGCAAATTGGCTGACAGATAGAACCCACAGTGTGAAAGTAGCGGACTCCAAGTCAGACTGCCAACCAGTCTCAAGTGGAGTCTCACAGGGGTTGGTTTTGGGTCCTCTCCTGTTTGGCATCTATTTCTCAGAAGTCCAGGCCAACATGGAGGGACTCTGGCTGACCAAGTTTGCAGACGACTGCAAGCTGGAAACCATTACTAACTCCCCAAGGGATGTAGGCATCTTACAGAAAAACCTCATTATGACTAATGACTGGTGTCAAATCCATGGCCTTAAGCTTAATGCCAAAAAATGCGTCTTCATCCCTTTTGGGAGAAACTCAGTTCCCACTAATTACCACATCAATGGGAGCCCACTGAACAGTGAAGGCATTATAAGAGATCTGGGAACACTGGTTGACAGCAACCTCTTCTTTGACCACCACATTGCCACTGTGGTCAGAAAGTCCTTCTATGTGGCACAATCTCATTACCAAGGGTTTTGCACCCTTCCCACATTAGGCCAGTCATCGAATATAATGCCCCATTTGGCATGTAGCTCACTAGACACATGCAACAGCTGGAAAGGCCATAAAGTACCTCATGAAGAGGATCCCAGGCCTTAAACATATGTCCTACAAGGACAGACTAAAAAACTCCAGCTATTCTCTGTCTCAAAGTGTCTACTAAGAAGCAATCTCTGCTTGACTTACAAAGCCATGTCTGACCCAGCTCTGTTAGAAATGCTACATCGAAGGAAATCCAAATCCCTCTGCACCACATGATCCAAAGACCTCAGCCTCATTACCACAATCAACAGAACATGCTGGAGGGACATGTTCATAACCCAAAGACTGCCCATGCTCTGGAATAGACTTCCCATACATGTCAAGCTGAGCAGCTCACTGGCCCTCTTCAAGAGAAATCTTGATGAGTGGATGAGAAATAGAAAGTTCACCCCAGGGATCACTGCAGTGGGTCTACTTGATAGAGGCACAGGAAACTAATATTGGGTGGCACAATGCCAGGGCACTTCTATGGGCTAGGCTTGTAAATGCTCCAGGGCCATTAGCCTAGTACACACCTATGAACCTATGAAAACATTATTGAAGAAATAACATTATTGCATTGTTGTGAAGTGTGTTATTTGAACCCACAGCCTCTGAAGACTAATACATGTATACTTGTTTTTACAGTTGGTATATGCATGTTCAATATGAATACCAAAAGACTTTCTTTAACTTTTAATGCTTAAATAACACTATTCTTCTGCTGCATTGATACAACATGCTTCCCTCATTCTCACCAATCTAGTCCCATGACTATGACATTGCACTCCCGATCACTGGCAGCTGTTGAAAAAATAGAAAAAAAAAAACAGAACACCATTATGCATACCAGTCTTGCCCATATTCAACTTTCTAAGTCTTACAAGTACTCTCTGTAGTTGATACTTACACAGATGTGGGATGTCCTCAGTCCTGAATTCCTAAATCCAGTGGTCAAGTGTATCCCACTTTCTCCTCTGTAGGTTATTGAAGTGATGCCTACATTGTTCCTAGTGTGTGGGATACAGCCCAGGCTAAACTATCACAAGCCTCAGACTTGTACTGGGAGCCAGAATAGTCCCCCTGCAGAAGCCTTTGACTGTGGTTCTTAACTAGGAGTCCAAAAAATATCCTGGACTCCTGGACACACCACCTCTCTGCCCTAAACCTGACACCTTCTCCACAAACACCTGCCATGTCTACCATGGATATAGAGCAATGGAGACTGATGCTTTCCTGCCAATTCCAGTTATCACATTTACTGGAGTACACATGGTAAGCAGAGAGCAGCAGTGCCAAGCAGTGAGGAACTAAATAATTATAATTGCAATTGCAAGGTTATATGTACTGGCAGCTGTGTACATGTCTTAATGTGAAGGCCAAACAAGTCCACATAGCAACATTATACTTACAGGAAGTTAGTACATGTTGTGACACCTCTGCACTGGCTCAGTAATCAAGGAGCCTCAATCCTCACCACTAGCACCAGTGAGGGACGTGCACATTGGGAGGATGACAAGTACACACACAGTAAAGTACAATTTCCCTTATGAGCACACAGAGGTCACAGTCAGTCTGGGGATGGTTTCTCCCTCTTTTTCCAGATCCCCAGTAAGACTCCCCAATGGCACAGCTATAGGGTTAAGGTCTCAGCTGAGTGGCCAAGCCAAAATCTCCAGCACCCTCTCTGTCCAACCAGTACTTCATGCACCTGCCCATGTAGCTCAAACACACACATGCACACTTTGAGATTTGATTTATATACAAACACACAGACACTCCTTGGGAAGGCTGGCACAGATTCACTAGCTATGCCCCCTTTTGCCCAGGCTGTGCCGTAGTACCAGTTGCCACCAACTACTCTTATCAGCTACTATAAGGCCCTTCCCAAAGAGTGACCAATTCTACTGGGTAATGTTACTATTATCCAAGTGCTAACTGTGTCCAAGACTAAGGTTATTTAGCAGTGGCCTATGCAGTGTCACCAAATACATATGCAAGTACTCTAAGAGCTTAAATATCTCTAAACAAACCAGCCACAATTAAAAGGTTTAAATATATTTAATAATAAATAATAAAAGAACAAGGCAATTCTCAATAACTCAACACAGTGACAACAGAGTTCAGAATCACAGGAAATACTTCAAAACAGAATTGCAGGACAGTCTCAAATACAGAAAACATCTAAACTAACCTTTGCTGTATTCCTATCTATATCTAAGAGATACTATGCCCTAAATGACTTACTTACACAGCCAGGAAAATGCAGTTGAGAAGTGCTGATGAGAGGATGTTTCCAGGTCCAAAGACAAATACAAAATGCACATTCTCACTCTCTGAGATAGTTCTTAAATTACTATTAGACATTTCTGCTGGGTTATCTCAGATTACATAATTCTTTCACACATCTGCCTTCAGTTTCCAGGCTAACAGAAACTTAAAATTTAGTCAAAAATACTTATCTCTCAGAAGCTTTCCTGAAACTGGAAGTCGTAAAACAGTTACACACTTTTACCTTTGAAACCTGTAATCATTTATGTTTCCAGACAATAGGAAGAATTTCTAGCTGTAGACATTCTGTCTCCTAGCTGAGATAACACCATTGTAAACAATTTATTTATTTTCTTAGAGTTTGCAAGTTAAGCCTGTTCTTTTCCAGTAGGGTACACTGTGGTTACATTCTTGAAGCTCAGCACACAACATACAGTTTAACACACACTCTTCTGCACCAGCAGTTTAATAGGGTCTATATTATAACAGCAAATCCTTAAAATAGCGAACACTGTATAATCGACCCAAAACAATGAAAACACAAAATTTTGAACAAACGGAAGAGCAATTCTTTTCCCAGGTAAAAAATCACTGGTCTGCAAAAAAAAACAAACACAAATTAAAGTGGGGGCTGCACCCCCCTACTTAAATATACCAACTTAGAGATCACACCACAGTGGAGGAAATGGCAAAGTCCTGAAAACAGCCCAGTGATTTTTTTCCCTGGGCAAAAAATTGCTGTTCCATGTCTTTGGGATTTTGCTATTTCAACATTTAGCTGTTGATTAAACACTGGCCACTATATTTAGCATTCACTTACTTAAAATAACCATTTAATACATACATAATATATAGTTTTCTTACATTTGTAGGACAAGCATACAAATCATATTACTATTCACAAATGACATAGCATTATTTATAAAATTCCAGCTAGCCAGGCTGGCAGCCTTTGCACACATCATACCCACAGGTATACATCTGATAATAAATTGACAATATCCCTCTTTTTCACACAAACAGCTTTGCAGAAAAGAACTGAACTCAATTTACAAATAACCAGCTACAACAGCATCTACAGTAATATCAAGCCATATAACTGTTCTTTGTACATCTATAATTTTGGATGTATTGCGCCTAGTAATCACACAACCTGTTATGATTATTGCTTGCAAATATACTTTTGTGTTGTACATTTCTGTGTTTGTTTTTATTCTTCAGTTATCTGACCAGTAAACTGAGACATGCAGTATCACTGGCCTTAAAATGTATGAGGACATTAAATGGAAATAATATCATATGCAGTTGCCAACAAATGAAGAGCAGGTTGGATGTTAGGGAGCACAATTTGTGAATTGTGTGCTTCTTACATGCATTTACAACCTTATATCTAACACTTTGTAGATCTAACCTGACACACCCAGTAGAAGTAAGGCAGCCTGCAGTGCTGTTGTGTTTTTCTTCTCCCAGCCATTAATTATTCACAGTTGGAAATCCTTTAAAAGCAAAACAATGAGGGAGTGTCTGCACTATGTTTACATCTCCTACACAGATCCATATATTTGGGATTCAGCAAATTTAATGAGTTTGCTCATCATTTGCATCTTCACTGTGCTAACAGCCCTGAATCTAAACCATATAAAAAGGCAACCTGTTTTACTAGGCAAACTGATGTTGAGAAGACTTATATTTGGGGAAAACTGCATATATGCTATTCCTTCAGGATATAGCTGGACAGAGGAGCACTGAACTTCAGAAGGTGTGCTTCCAGTTTGTCAGCTACATACTGCATATGCTGGAACGTATTTAAGAAAAAGCTGAAGCAAAGCCTTTTACACTTTTATCTGTATGCATTAGTTAGAACTGTACTGATGGCATGTGCATGAAAATGGAATGTGCTGTGATAAATATGTACAAATGTTTCAGGGGCATTTCCTTTGATAGCACTTTTAGCATTTCAAAGATGGTTTGTTAGAAAAATGTGTCATTTGCCTGTTTCTCTGGGGGGAGCAAAGGTGAGTTACTGTTATGGCACAGACAAGGGTATGTTGCTCTTGTTACTCTCCTTGTTTTGCATCCTGCCTGTTGTTCACGTTTCACATCTGTAGACTGTTGCATGTGTCTCCACAGGGTAATACTGAGTGGCTAACTTTTCTGTTTTATCTGGAAACAATTATTTTGTAGTTATGTTATAGTTAGGTGTAGTATCCTCCTGTTGTCATTTAGGGCACATAAGAGTATGCCACTTGGGCATGTCAATCTTTGGAGACTGCCATTCACTGATGCTGAGAACCAGGTGATAGTGGATGCCTTTAGGAAACATGGTGCTTTTCTGCTAAAAAAGGGGATGGGCAAATATGGAACTTAGGATGCAAATTTGACACCAGATAGTTGATGATGTGAATGCCATGGGTGGCCATGGCATGACATACAAGCAGGTGCACCACAGGGCCACTGACATGATTACATCTGCATGGGGAGAGCAGCTACAGTGGGCCATGACCAGATGGTTACTGGGGGAGGGCCTGCTAGGGAACCCCCATGAACACCAAATGAAGAGTTCCTGGCCAATATCAGAGCTCCAAACAGCTTCCAGGAGAGTGGAGTACAGCATGTCCTGGATGTCAGAGCATCAGTTTTAGAGATAGCAAGCAATTCCCAGGAGATGCTTCCAGGTAGGCTTTGGTATCTCAACAGCTGAATACTGTTGTATAGTAAAACAATTGAAATAAATACATTCTTCTGTGTCACAAGAAACATGTTTGGGTGGGATTGAAGATTGCTACAGTTAACGACACAATCTGATTGGTTAGCTTAGGCTGGAGTTGTCAATCAAGTTCTTGTTGAAAGTATAGTTAATGGACATATCAAGTTACTCCTGTGTTACTGTCAGTTGGGATGATGGTGCCCTTACCTTTTGCTTAACATCTTCCAGGACCCTCTGGCCTGCAGAGAAGACTGTCATCTGCAGATGGTAAGCCAATCATTTTTATGTCATTACTGCTGAGGAATTTAAAGAAATATTTTACTGCGTGATGTTGATCTCAGACCTGTTGTGTGCATTGCTGTACTTTCTGTAATAGTGGCACCACTGTTAGTTTGTTAGCATATATTAGATATAGTAGTGCAGGTATTCATTTCTCCTGTGTTACTTGCTTGTTATCACAGGTGATCATGAAAGTGGAACTGTGGGATCTGTGTCATCTGGTGTCAGTGCATCACCAGACTCTGATGATGAAGGTGACCAAACAAAGGCACAGTCAGGGGGTGCAGAGGTTGAATCTGACACAGAGGTTGACATACAGCCATCCCTTGCATTTCCATCAGACACAGCCAATAGACATACGCCTACTCAGTCTAGTGAGCCCACAGATATTGGACAGGTGAAGGGCAAGGCCATTGCTCAGAGCAGTGTGGCTACTGTGACTTTAGTCCCTGTTGACTCTGGCTATAGCCAAAGTGTGGGTGAGGTGTCATGAAAGAGGATTGATAGGCATGCGCAGAGGGGGGCCTGCTGTCCCTCCTCCACCTGGTGCAGGTGTCTCCTCCCATGCCACTCAGCATATGTTTAGAGCCATCATGGAGACACAGGCACATCCCCATAGGTGTTGCAGACAAATGCTCAGGGTTGTAAATATAGCACAGGCTGACATGTATGACTGCCTCCACAGTCTTGCTGATTCAGCGGATCTGATGAATGACACATTGGACCAAGGGATATCTGTGATGGACTGTGGAGTGTCTGTCATGGAATGAGTATTGTCCATGATGGAAAATCTGCTGGGAGGGGAACAGCATGCTCATAGGCATAGGGTCAGCCACATCATCTGCTGTTAGCCAAAGTGGTCATGACTGATCATGCTCACATAGTGATAGTACTTCCACTGCTCTGTCAGTGAGTGTGTTGTCCACACCAAGACATGGCAGGCCATGGGGTTGTAATTCTGGGCATCCCCATGAAGGGAGCTCATCCAACAGGTATCAGTCAAGGTCAGGTAGCAGCACTGCATCTGACCGTGGATGTGGACATGCCACTGCAACTCCTGGTAGAGCCAATTTTCATGGTCAGGGATGACAACGATGAACAGCCACCTCTACCATGCATGGCTCACACCTGTCCAACATACCAAAATATAAAGCCAGCTCAGAGCTTGGCTGTGTTCATGCAGACACTCACACGCCAATTTTACCTGGAGGACACCTAAAGACACATACACACAACAGTTACTCCTTTTTTTCTCACTGGCCATTTCTTGGTTTATCCACATGTTTGCCTGCTTCTCTTTCTTAGTCACACACACTCACCAACCTTTTGTTTCAGGCTAGGCTTCCTGCCCTCCACACAACACCCTGTGCAAGTGATGATAACTGCACAATATCCCTGTTTTCTATCTTTTGGATTAAAAGATACATCAACTTTGTGTCTGATGCTCAAGGTACAGCTAACTTAGTGCTTAGTATATCTGCATTTGTAGTAATTGTACCTTTGATTTATATTGACCTTGGAAAGCTAGACAGTTGATAGCATCAACATTTCCCCACTTTATAGTGAATGATCTTGTGAGGGTTGAGAAGTCAGAAACTGCAATGTGTATCATTACTTTCTAATTTCTCTTTAATGATTTTACAGTATAAATGTATGATGCTAAACTGAGGGCATGCAGTGATCATTAGTACTTTTAAGAGGTATGCCTGTGTGAATATTTGATGCTTGAGGCCTACTACTTAGTAATGGACACATATAAGTCAATAAGTCTCTGCTGCCTACCTGTTAAGGTAATTTCTTTACAAATCTCCCACCTTTAAATTGCTTACCATATCAAGTAATTAAATACAAGGATATGCCACACATTCATATTATTAAACACTACACTCCAGGTTCGGAATTATCTTGGAAATGCAGCAGTTGTGACAGTTTTAGTGCAGGGTTGACTCTGCCTGATGCAAGCAGGACACAGCCAATACATGGGGAGATAAAGGTTGTGTGAGTTGTCTGGCATCAATGTTGCTATACGTATGTGAGTAGGATGAAGGTTTTAGTCCCTAGGTGGTGTGTGAGTGTGCTATGAGTTTCTCTTAGCCAGTGCAAGGGAATAGTGAGCATGCCTACATCTGCCTACACCCACAGAAGCTGATGGTTTCTCCTCTGACTCATCTGCCTGTGGCTGTGGTGATCTTGGCATTGGTGGTGGGATGTGTGCACATTCCCCTTGCTGATCCTGCTGAAGCTGTTTTCTCAGGATTATGTTGTGTGGCATGACACATGCTGTGAATATTTTTGTACATGTCCATGGATTATACTGCAGGGGTCCCCCAGATTTACCTGAGCACCAGAACCATGACTTAAGCAGCCCAAACACACTCTCTATGACATTTCTGGTTTGAGCTTGTGCATCATTATTGTGATCTTCCGTGGGTGTGCACACATTTCTGATGGATGTCATCAGCCACAATTTGAGTGCATAGCCTGCATCCACCAGTAAATGACCATATGAGATATCCACCCTAGCAAACATCTGGTACAGTTGGGAGGTGTGCCAGATATGTGAGCCTTGGTAAATGCCATGGTTGCCAGCACACATGTTCAAGATGATTCCCTTGACATTACACATGACTTGGCAGTTGATAGGGTGGTAGCCCTTTCTGTTTATGTAGAGCCTACCCTGTTCCCTGGGTGGTGCCTTAATTTCTATATGTGTGCAGTCTATGGCACCCAGTACTTCAAGGTAGTGTGCTACATGGTAGAACTCCTGCATATTTCTGGTCCTCTCCTCAGAACTATGGGGAAAATGTATGTGGACACTGGCATGTTGGAGCATACCATTCAGGAATTGGTGGATGATTCTAGATGCTGACGCCTGTGACACCACCAGAAGGTCCCCTATCAGTCTCTAAAAGGCACCTGTTGCTAAGAATCTAAGGGCTACACATACCTTTGTCTCCACTGGGATGGGTTCCCCTCTGTTGGCTCTGGCTCTGAGTTGAGGACCGCAAAGGTCACATAGTTCCTTTAGGGTGTCCCCGTACACCCTGTAGCAGTTTACGATTTCCATGTCATGTTGTTTGTTTAAAGTTAAACAGGGACTTAAAATTGTTCTTCTCAGCCTAGGCGTATTGGCAGCAGTAGCAGCATTGGCTTCAGCCTGTAGCATATACAAATGAATTAATGCAGAAATTCTGTCTGTGTAGACACCTTTCCATGGCTGTATTCCAAAAGTTTTGGAATTCACAAGAAAAAACAGCATGGAGTCTACAATGTTGCTTTATAGCTTGTTCAATAGCTCCACCATGATGGATTGGTTGATTAGCATGCAGTTCAGCTGTTTATGCATAATTAGCATGCCACGGTGTTTACCTAGTTTGCGTGAGGGTGCGCGCCTCTACACAGCGGTTACTGAATCTGAATTTCATTGCTACCATGGGTGCATAGTGCTGCAATGCGCACATGGTAGAAAATGACTGTGTAGGGTTTATTGAATCCTCCCCCATGCATTTATCCTCTAAGCTAACCTGACCCTAACCCCAAAATACACAAACTTGCACACAAACATACATCATCTATCCTTCACTCATCCCCGACCATGCCCCTAATCCTAACTCACATGCACATGTACAAACACTGTCACCGCTCCAACCCCACTTACCTGTCTCGACATTACACACCATCGACATTTCCACCACTTGGCTATCTATACCATCAACATTAAATCACACCTCTATGTTGTTGGAAAGAACATTCGGCAAAATGAGAGGAACCTCAAATATATGTACACACACACACACACACACACACATATATATATATATATATATATATATATATATATATATATATATATATATATATATATAAAACTGTATACATACATATATATATGTAAATATATATATATATATATATATATATATATATATATATGTGTGTGTGTGTGTGTGTGTGTGTGTGTGTGTGTGTGTGTGTGTGTGTACATCTCAGGCTGTGATGAGCTGTGGAAGAATCAGACAAAACAGAAGCTATAATTGGCAGGAAAGAACAGATCGTTCCACAGAGGGACCCAAATAGCACAGTAAAGCAGAAGTCAGATAAGTACGGACTGGCTATTACAAGGGAAAAAGCAAACAAAAAATGTAATACATATGATCTTCATTACAAAAAAGAAAGAAAGAAAACAATAAGATGGCACATTATACCACATCTAATCCTCCTTTCATTCTCTTACTGTGCTGTACTCTCCTTTTTACAGGATTTAACTGGCAGCCATAAATAGCTTCAAAATGCAGAACAACTTAGTTTCCAACTTTGCAGGAATTAAATGCAAACTTAAGATATGCATTGCTCTTATTGGTAAATTAAGGTTGATTGAATGAAGCATGATGACTCTGTGGTTAAGATCTCAGCTTCATGGATTGAAGTTCAATTCTCACCTTTGGCTAGTATCTGTGTGGAGCTTGCCTTTTATTAGCATATGTGTGTAGATTTTCTCAAGGTACTTCACTTTCCTCCCATAACCCAGAAACATGTTTATTAATTGGCTACACCAAACTTATTGCAACCTGGCTGTGGTCTGAAGGGCATTTTACTTACCTGGTTAACTAATGGATAAATTATATTTAAGAATGCTTTTTTATGGTTCCACTTCAAACACTGATGACATCCAAGTTCATATCACAACTGTCCAGCAACTAATGCTCATAAATGACAATCTGAGTTCACAAATGATGACGCATGATGGCACTGTGGTTAAAAGATCTACTCTTTAGCTTCATGGATTAAGGTTCAGTCCTCACCTTTGGCCACTCTCTGTATCAAGCTTGCTCTTAGCGTTTATGTGTAGATTTTCTCAGGGTAATTCAGTTTCCTCCCACATCCCAGAAACATTTTTATTAATTAGATACACTAAACTTTATATATATATATATATATATATATATATATATATATATATATATATATATATAGGTCTACTTCTAAATCAAGAGATGCTGAAAGACTGGCTTTCAGTACCTCGAGATCTAAATGCCGAAAACCCACTATACTGAAATATTACAAAACCGAATGTCACTATACCAAAAATTTAAAATGCTGAATTTTCAGCAACTGACATTCAGTTCTGTAATATAACCTCAACCACGATAGCACAAACACCACCTCCCCCCTAAACCTTTATTAAAACACCAAACACACATACCCCTACAAAACCTATGCATAAGCAGGGAGACAAGCCCCCCCCTGCACCCCCGCTACTTATATATACCAACTCTGAGGTCATACTACCATGGAAAACATAAAAAAACTACGGCTAAGCACTCTATACTTACTTTGCACACCATCACACACACATGAAAAACACACACACTACAAATTCAAAAAACACACCACCTTCAACAGTAACACACACACACACACACACACACACACACACACACACACACACATAAACACACTCACCCATTTAACCCAACCAACTCCCAAAACTTCCCACAACACTACAAAACAAAGAACCCTACCCAAAACCTGTAAACAATAACAACTTACCTAAATCTCCACACACAGCCACACATCGTCCGCCATATCTCACTCCCAAACCACAATGCACCGCAAACACAAACCACAACACACCACCCCAACAGCAGATTCAGTAATGTAACACTTGGTAAACTGCAGTTTTGATTAACTACACTTTTGATATGATATTTTAGTCTCAAGATACTGAAAGTTGATCTTTCAGTACTTCAAGATTTAGAATGGATCCTTTTTTATATATATATATATATATGGGTCTTCCTTGCTTTATCAAAGTTTCAAAACTTCAAAACCCATATGGCCGAAACCATATGATCAAAGTTTTAAAGCTTCGAACACTTTCAATTGAGATCACCTTACAGCGTGGAATGGGACATTTATAATTTTCCTTGCTGCAGTGCAATCTCATAGTTGGTATATTTAAGTAGCGGGGGTGTGGAGTGCAAAAATGTAAAGGTGAAGCTTTTTGTTTAGGTAAGTGTTTTCATTGTAGTTTTGAAGTTTCAAAAACCTCGATCAGATGGTCTCAGCCATATGGATTTTGAAATTTTGAAATTTCGATAAAACAACAGAGATCTATATAAATATATATATATATATATATATATATATATATATATATATATATATATATATATATATATATATATATATATATATATATATATATATATATATATATATACATACATACATATATATAGAGAGAGAGATAGATAGATAGATAGACAGACAAATAGATAGATAGATAGATTACAACCTAGCTGAGGCTGTGGATGAAAAGTATCTGAGGGCATTTTGCTTATCTGGTTAACTAATGAATAAATTACATTTAAGAATGCTTTTTTATGGTTCCACTTCAAGCACTGATGACATCCAAGTTCATATCACACCTTTCCTGCAACCAAAGCTCATAAATGACAACCTGAGTTCACCAATGCTTGTAATATATATTCTCAAGCTGTTCATGTCATTAGCACCTGATGCAAATAAATGCAATCCATAACAGCCCATACTTCCATTGCTGTAGTTATCTAATTTCTTCACATACTTCCATAGATTGTTAGTCATAGGTGCACATGTATTAATCATTATACATTTATCCTGCCTAAGTCTGATATCAGCCTCTATAACCTTCCTGAACAACCCACTATAGAATGGTAGATTACTGCTTCTAGTCTATTATATATGACAATAACCCCCAGTCCTTCTTCATAGTCAAGCAACAATCAGCTTTATTCTGTATAGAAGCCTCAGTTGCATGGCTTTCATTCTGCAGAAAATTTTGGATATCTTCCAAACATGCAGATATCTATACTGCATTTTCACCCATTCTATTAAATGATATGTACTACTAAAACATTTTATGTTATTAATGTTTTATCAAAACATTCATTATTATTTGCCAGATTTTCTGTTTTACCATTGTTGAATGTTTCTCAACTGTCTATCCAAGTTTATCTTTTTTATCTTGCCTAAAATGTGCATCAGTCTCTGATTCTACTGCTAACACATCAAATCTATTTTCATTATCCATTTATTTCTTTCTCCTTTTCCTTTTCTTCATTTATCATCTTGGTTTGCCCTTTAATCACAATAAAATCTTCATCACTATGTTCTCGTTTTGTTCCCCATGACCCCCTCTGTTGTTTCTTCTGCCTGATTATTATGTGGAAAATCAATCCTAAAAATAATGATCAGTGCTGTCATATCTGCTACAGTCTCTGATAAAATACTTTGCAGTATGCTCTACCTCCCCACAACCCCCAAATTTTTCGACAATTTAGACTTTAAATTGTCTCACTTTACAACGTGTAAAATAACGCATGCCATAATAATCACTTATTGTTCTTTACAGAAATCATCCAAAAGTGTAATTATCCAGTATCATTCTTCCTACCAAACATCCAGAATCCAGTTAACCCTGTTTTGTCATCAACAACTTCATCAGAGTAACAAATCATAGCACACTCACTACTTAAACACCCTCATTAACCAATCAAATGTCAGAGGTATGCTATGATTAATTATTAATTTTCTGAAATTTGATTGCTTAATGAGGGTTTTTAAATATTGAGTGTGTTATGATTTGTTACTCTGATTTTTCCGAGGTGCAAGGAAACATAGGAGGATTGTGGCTGACAAAGTTCGCAGATGACTGCAAACTGGGTGCCATAATTGATACTCCAGCGGACACAAGCATCCTTCAGAAAGGCCTCATAGA
Organism: Protopterus annectens; assembly: GCF_019279795.1. Lineage (NCBI taxonomy): Eukaryota > Metazoa > Chordata > Ceratodontiformes > Protopteridae > Protopterus > Protopterus annectens. The sequence continues at coordinate 818,556,037 of NC_056727.1, forward strand.
AATGGATAATTGGTGCCAGAGCCATGGCCTTAAACTGAACGCCAAAAAATGTATAGTCATACCTTTTGGGAAAAACAAGGTACCCACAAATTACCACATGGGTGGTATTCCATTAAGTACGTAAGAGGTAATCAGGGACCTAGGGACCCAAGTCGACAGTAACTTCTCACTTGACACTCACATTGTCAACGTGGTTAGGAAGACCTATATTGCCCACCTTATCATGAAGGGATTCACATCTAGATCAAGAGAGGTCATTGTGCCTCTGTACTCTTCTCTTATCAGGCCCATGATTGAGTACAATGCCCCATTTGGGATGTATCTTACCCGACACCTGCAGCAGTTAGAAAGACCCCAAAAGTTCCTCACCAAGAGGATAAAGGGTCTCAAACATATGTCATATGCTGCCCAGCTGAAGAAACTCCAGCTCTATTCAGTTTCATACCGCCTACTCAGAGATGATCTATGCCTGACGTACAAGGCCATGTCCAATCCAGAATTAATGGACATGCTCCACCTCAGAAAATCCAAATCCATCAGAGCCACGAGAGCAAGAGATTTGATCCTCAACACAGAAATAAATATGACGTGCTGGAGGGACAGATTCATAACCTAGAGGCTCCCTACACTCTGGAACAGAATCCCAGTCCATGTTAGGCAGATCCCCGCACTAACTCTCTTCAAGAGAAATCTTGACGAGTGGATGGGAGATCGTAGGTTTACCCCGGGGGTCATCTCTGTGTCACTACTTGACAGAGGCACAGTAAACTAAATCCTAAATGGGCACAGTATTCTCATCCCAAGGGGTGGCGAAAGCCACGCACTCTCTGGCTAGGCTTATAAATGCCCTAGGGCAGATAGCCTAGTATGAACCTATGAACCTATGATGAAGTTCTTGCTGTAAGAATGAAAACGTTTAGTGTTAATAAATTTAGAATCTGGAATTTCTGGCCAAGTTTTTTGCTTTTTCAAATTCCTTATTCACAAAGCGTCTTTTTTGTGTTTTCTTCTTAATCCTGTTCTGACCCTTAATTTTTCTTAACACATTTTCACAGTTTAATTCCATAATTGTATCCTGATAATAATAAAAGATTCTTTCATGGATATGCAGTGTTCATGTATTATTTAATTGAAGATTATACAATGCAATATAATTCTGTTGCACCTTTTTCTTGTTTTTTTTTAATCTTTATAGATATGAATCAATATGGAGAGCAAGACTAGGGTCTGTATTACAAAGTTCTAAATGAGAGTTTAAAATATGACCAAACCATTTTGTTTTAACAGTACTTCTGTATAACCATCATTTTCCTTGGTAATGGGGTCCACAGCTTTACTCCACAATTGTTGATTGGCTTCTGACTGGAAGTCTGTGGCCACATCCAACTTCATTAATTCCATAATAAGCATTCCTACTCCACATAAATTCAGGATCACAGTCAAATATTTAGCTGGCAGTATATTTACAAATGGCATTTTCTTCTTTTGCACCTTTGCCATTTTTTCATTAAACACAACAGCACTATCATGTAGAAGAAGGGGTACGTTATTTATATATCCAAATGGTTACATATTCATATATTTACATAGCAGTGTATTTACATTAATAATGACAGTTTTATCAAACAGCATATATGTAAAATGCATTTAATCCCCATCCTTTCTGTCATAACCAAAGGTTTATATATTTCAAAATATCAATAACCCTCCACTTATAGTTACACAATCATTCCTCACATTTCCCTTTCCAGGTATGCCACAAGCAGAAAAAAATGTTTTGAGGTCAATTATGGTCACAGCAGTAAACTCATTTCCCAAAGAAATTCATGCATATATTTTAATGTATCATATAATGTCCAAATCCATATGAAGTCTATTTTGTTCTAGCATTCTTTAACTCTTTTACAGCATAAGAATGCATATTCAGTTGTTTCTACAGTATTACATAAATGACGGTTTTTCTTCCATCTTCTTGGATGATATAGATGATTTTATTGGTAATTTATACATGATAATATATTTAACTCCATTTTGCCTTCCTTTAATAGTTGTTGTCATATCTCTGTTTAACGATTGTCACAGACATACCCTAGGCTGTTCACATAGAATGTGCGTGTGTGTGTGTGTGTGTGTGTGTGTGTGTGTGTGTGTGTGTGTGTGTGTGTGTGTGTATATATCTATATATATATATATATATATATATATATATATATATATATATATATATATATATTTATAGGAGTACTCCAGATCATCAAATGTTCATAGTATCAATTTTTTTTAATTCTAACAGAAGTGATTAAATAATCATATGATCTCTTCTGTCAGCATTACTCTGTTCTGTCAGCATTACTTTGAGAGAGGTTGGGGAATAGTGGGGAATGAGACTTTGCCCTTACCATGCAATCTCAGAGTTCATATATACAATTTGCAAGGGCTGCAGGGAGGCTTGAACCCTGCAAAAACATGAGCTATCTTTCTTTTTGTTTGTTTTTTCATTGTTTTCAATTCAGATTCTTTGGTGTTGCTGTTCTAACTTTCAATGTTCTAGTACTTCAAGATTTCCAGGTACTTACCTGTATAGACAGCTAGACAGGTATTGTATATGCTCCATTAGTGCTTGTTCAATAGGTAATTTCCATAAAATATTTTCCTTATATTTAGCCACATTGATATCTATTTCCCTTATATCTTTTATCTTCTATACCATTATACTATTTCAAGGTACCACAAAGCATAAGACACTCAGGAACATAATGCCAATCATTGGTTCCCATACCAAATCACTGCCAGTGTGATTTCCAAGTGTACAGCAGCGGTGGTCCCCTTATTCCCCTTTTTGGCAGATTTCTTACATATTCAAGTTGATGTGACCATAGTGGGGAAAAACATTTTCAGGTAATTTTTTCGGGTTCCTGTTATGTGATCACGGATGCATTTTGTCGAATGCGTCTTGATCGAACATAAAAGAATGAAAAGTTAAAATAGGGAAGTGGCTTTTAAGGGAATTATTTCCCTGGGAAAGAATTCACTTGGCCGCTTCTGTTACTTTGGCATTTTCGGCACTGTAGTCCGATATCGGAGTTGGTATATTTAAGCAGGGGGAGTGTGGGGGCAAAGTCCCCCACATTATGTAATGTTTTAATTTTTTTTTTTGGAACAGCAATTTTTTTCCCAAGTTTTCAACTTTGTAAGCTTTCGTTTACATGGGGTTGATTAATTATCGTTCACTTTCATAAGCATGTGATAATATAATATAGACCCACTTTTTCAGTGTTCTGAATTTCACACATTAGTTTTCAACATTCTGATACTCAAGGTTTTGTCATTCAATGTTTCATGATAGAATATATCAGTTGACTAACCAAATATTTTGTATTATACTGCAATGGAATTTCCTTGATGTCATGTTCAGGTGTGTGTTCCCAAGTCATGAAAACACCATTTCAAAAATGTAACAAGTAAGGAGGGCAGCTACTTCTAAAGGTACTAGGTTGCATATCCAAACATTTCTATTATATAACACAGAAAGGCAGATTGTACAAGCTAGAGCTTGTTTCTATGTCACCCTTTCATGTTTGCCTGACTATCCCTGGTCCCAGTACAATAGAGTGAGTGGATATCTAATTACTTAACAAGTAGACAACAGATCATTTCATTAGTTCTTCCAAGTAATATGCAACCAAGTAGTACTGGAAAATCCATCTGCCATTGTCAGAGATACATTGTGAATGGGACACTGAAGACAAGGTCTCACAGAAAAGATATTGTAGATAAAGTTGTGTGGAAAGATGAATACTTTTATGTAATTTATATGTGCATCTTCTGCTGTTCAGGTTGTAATGAAAGGGTTGTGGATGTGTTAATGGTTTAAGGTATTTCACCAAACTGGGTGCCAGGTATACACTGGCAGCTTATAGACACTGGTTGTGCAATAACTACCTATAAGACTGGATAGATATAACAATACTGCAGATAACTGACTCAGCCTTACTGTACACTGATGTAAAATAAATTTAATTTGTTACAACCAGTTTAAATAATTGCAGTTGTAATATTTAAAATAATTTTCTATGCCAGGGCACTAAGGAATTTTTAAGAAAGGTTTTGCCTAAGAAAGAAAAAATATGGAAGAACAGCTACGGCAGGGCTAGTCACCCAACAATGTGATATGTGGCTCTAGATGATTATCGCTGTCAAGGTGACACCCCAAACTTTGTGCAAAAATGAGAAAAAGGGGTTGAGGATAGATGCATGAATGTTTTTCCCTAAGAATCACAACAGAAAAATCAATGCTTCTCTTCATCTTCTTCTTCTTGACCTTAGTGCAGATCTCATGGCCATGGTTTCTCCAAGGTGTTAAGCTGTAGGAGCCATAAACCAAAACATGCTTCTCACAAACACTGGATCCTTAGCCAATGCTATCAGTGAAGTCACAAATAATTTTACCTGTATACACCTGACAAGCAAGTGTCAATATCTAAACTTGAAAACAACTATATAGGAAGCTAGTACTGAGGCTGAGGTCCTGGCAACTAGCGTTTCTCACACCAATAGCCATTTATTAGAAGAACAATTGCAAGATGAATTTATTTAAAACAATGCAGTAACACATTAGATTGAATGCCTGGGAGTCTCATGTCCTGAAAAAAATATATAAGGGTATTTTGTCTTACTTGAAGAAGTGCAGGGTTGTACCATTCAGTACTCCCTACAACATTTTCTTCTTACTATATTTAGTCAAAATGATCTTCAAGCCAATCCTTTAAAGAGCTGTTACACCCCAGCACCCAAATTAATTAATTCTACTGCACAACCGAGAATAGAGATCATACAGTTCATAGCTTACTAGGACAAGCAATATGTTCTGAAGACTACCCTCCTCAACATTTCCTGTAAATCAAAATTCAAAAACTTAAGTTCTAAAACTGGGCAAAAATGCTGACTTATGCCCAATGTGAAAGTCATCAGTTTTGAAAAATATTTTTCTTCAGCTGTCACATGGAAGCAGAGGTGCTCTGACCCCTCAATATTTTACTTATACACAGAGATGTGAGTTGTTCACTTCAGTACCCTGCCAGACTAAGCTGAATTCATCTATGTGAGACAGCTGCCCCTTACAAATGCCTTAGCTTTTTATCAGCAATGTTAAAATACTTACTAATGCAGAATTAGAATACTTGCAGTCAGGACCTTGCTCATAAAAAGGGTTTGTAAGATAAAACAACATTACAGGCTGAACAGATCCTTCATCACTGACTGCAGACAACTGAAAAATTAAGGATTTGACTGGCTGTAAAAAAGGACTGCATATGACCTATAACTTTAAGGTTTGTCAGATGTATATCATTAAGAAATGTGGTTCTTCTGACTTGACACAGGGTTTTCTATGTTCATTTACTGAAAAAGATCAGTGGTTAATTAATATTGTGCATGGACAGTGCCCTTTAGTATGGATCATCTTATTTTTCAAACATTAGAGATTCTTTAGAAGTTGGGAGAACTATGCCCACTCACTGAGCTGTATAGCATTGCATGGGTGTTGGTGTCTTCTTCTTCTTCTTTTGGCTGCTCCCATCACACCATCCACCTGCATGTCCTCTCTCACCACATTCATAAAACTTATCTTAGGCCTTCCTCTTTTCCTGTTACCTGGCAGCTTCATCCTTAGCATCTTCTTTCCCAATATACTCTGCATCCCTCCTCAGCACATGTCCAAACCAATGTAATCTTGCCTCTCTGGGTTTGTCTCCAAATCTGGGCTGACCCTCTAATATACTTATTCCTAATCCTGACCACCCTCGTCACACTCAGTGCAAATCTTAACATCTTTAACTCTGCCACATTCAGCTCTGACTCCTGCCTTTTAGTCAATGCCACTGTCTCCAACCCATATAACATAGCTGGTCTCACTATCCTCTTGTAGACCTTCCCTTTCACTCTTACTGGTACTTGTCTGTCACAAATCACTACTGACACTCTTTGCCACCCACTCCATCCTGCCTGTACTCTTTTCTTCACCTCTCTTCCACACTCGCCAATACTCTGAACTGTTGATCCCAAGTATTTAAACTCATTTACCTTTGCCACGTCTACTCCCTGCATCTTCACCATTCCTCTATCCTCCCTCTCATTCACGCATATATATTCTGTCTTAGTCCGCTAACCTTCATTCCTCTTCTCTCTAGAGCATATCTCTACCTCTCCAGGGTCTCCTCCACCTGTTACCTACTCTCACTACAAATCACAATGTCATCTGCAAACATCATAGTCCACGGGGACTCCTGTCTGATCTCGTCTGTCAACCTGTCCATCACCATTGCAAATAAGAAAGGGCTCAGAGCTGATCCTTGATGTAATCCCACCTCCACCTTAAACGCATCCGTCACTCCCACCATGGACCTCAACATTGTCGCACTACCCTCATACATATCCTGTACCACTCTTACATACTTCTCTGACACTCACGACTTCCTCATACAATACCACAACTCCTCTCTAGGCACCCTGTCATATGCTTTCTCTAAGTCCTCAAAGACACAATGCAACTCCTTCTGACCTTCTCTGTACTTCTCCATCAACACTCTCAGAGCAAACATTGCATCTGTAGTGCTCTTTCTTGGCATGAAACCATACTGCTGATAACTAATCATCACCTCCCTTCTTAACTTAGCTTCTACTACACTTTCCCATAACTTCATGATGTGACTGATCAATTTAATCCCTCTGTAGCTACTATAGCTCTGCACATCACCGTTATTCTCAAAAATTAATACCAAAACAGTTTTTCTCCATTCCTCAGGCATCCTCTCACTTTCCAAGATTTCATTAAACAATCTAGTTAAAAACTCCACTGCCATTTCACCTAAACACCTCCATGCTTCCACAGGTATGTCATCTGGACCAACAGCCATCTTCATCCTCTTCATAGCTATCCTTACTTCCTCCTTGCTAATCCACTGCACTGCATTATTCACTATCCACACATCATCCAACCTTCTCTCCCTCTCATTCTCTTCATTCATCAGCCCCTCAAAGTACTCTTTCCATCTGCTCAACACACACTCCTCACCTGTGAGTATGTTTCCCTCATTATCCTTTATCACCCTTACCTGCTGCACATCTTTACTAGCTCAGTCCCTCTGTCTAGCCATGCATGGGTGTTGTGTGGTGGTGGAATATGTTGTATAACAAAAAATGGGGGGGGGGGTAATGACCCGTTTTGAGATTGGTTGCTGCTGGCTGATTTCCTTTCTACTGCCCCTGTCAAATAGTATTATCATTTGTACTCAGATCTGTTGGGTTTAGGGGTTATGTCGATGTACACAATGTGAGCGTGTTCAGCTTCTTTCTCAAATGACATGATGTACACATGGTGGGTCGGTCTTAGACATGGATATTGGACTGCTTCACATATGGAGTCAACATACTAGTCATTTTACATTTATTCTTTACTCTTTGATTGGTAATCCCACTGTCTCCATTTTTTCCCTAAAACGCTGTGATAGGCATGTGCTGCATGTCATTATACATTTTCTCCCAGGCTTCTTAGTGATTGTTTGACATTATAAAACTTACCTTTGCACCACAATATGCACTGCATAAAACTGCCAAACAGTACATTCTCTTCACTAGTGAACACTTTTGGCTTCTGTGTATAAAAGAAAAACATTTATGAAAGTTGTATTTTCCAGATGATGATGTCACCGAGTAAAATCAGCAAACTTAACCTCTGCAGTGTCAGTGTAGGAAAAGTCTAAGCATGTCCATAAACTTTATTGAGTGCAGCACCACGCACACATACATAGAAATGTACCCCTTAAAGTCTGTGGATGCACCATACGCTCTCCCTAAGGAAACATTGCCAAGAGATAGACTAAATTTATTTGAGCCATGATTTAATAAAAGTATATGAAGATGTTTATTAAAATATGGCCCAAAACAAGAAGAGGAAATGCATTATGATATTTAACTCACCAGATGCCATTATGTGTATATGAAGGTTGAAAAGTCAGTTTAATTCAGCATGGTTAGATGCCTGATATATTTCACGGTGCATGTGGTCTTTTGGAGTTACCTTAGTAGATTTTTCAGGCTCAGCTTTTACCCTTTTTGCTTGCATTGAGAAATCTACCATTGGTCTTGCTGAGAGCTGTATACAATTTTGGGGAAAAGTGCAAACACATTCAGGTGAATTAGGTCAATTTTGCATTTCTTATAATATACGTGGCAACTATGGATTTATTAATTAATTCAGTGTGATAAATGAACTTTGGTGCTCTGCAGATCAAATATGCATTCTCCCTTTCAACATATGGCCTTCATAATCCTTCATTTCTTAAAAAACTCCCTTTTTTTGATGTTTTATGCAAGTATACAGTGTAAGCAGTGATAGCGCTGACATGTAGTGGGGTGTCCATGCTGTATGTATGCAAATATCTTTGCACAAGCACAGCTGCCTGAGCTGTACCATTTCTTTTGAGGCATATGAACACTGCTTTTTTAAAGTATTTCAACAACAGGCATGCATAGTGCTCTTTTTGTTCCCTGCATATACAGCTGATAAATTCAGCCTCCCTACTTAACATTTTTTTTCTGCACACATTGTTTCGTATATTGGAGGTCTGGAGATGTTAAGCAAATGCAGTTAAATGCATTTGGAATACTCCTTAGATGTTCTTCTGTCCATTCCCTATCAATAATTTTCTGATGCTTTATTAGAACAGATTTTGGGAAATGTGGTGTTCTAAGGTAAGACTGCAGTTACAATGTCAGGGTCTCTTTTTCACAGATTTGTATTCCCATTTTTTGTTCTTAACTTTTTTTTCCAGGTTAGATGGCATAAAAGCATTGTAATTTGGAAGTACACTTTTTGCATATATTTCATATAGTGTTAGTGGATTCTTTTTTATGTATTTATAATAGGTCAACTCCACTTATCATGTGAGATAATATGACCATGGCATATGAATGGAAATTAGGGTTATGCCTCTGTCTCATGGACCATAAATAGTCTAAGTATTTCCATTTAGAAAACTAGGTTTTTGCAGCATTCATGTTAATCCAGCCTAAAATAATTTGCTGCCAGGAAACACATTTTCAGCTGACTGAACATTAAATACTGTCAAGAGTTTCATACCACATGCTGGGATGCTCTACACATGGTAATTGTAAACGCAGGTGTGTGGCTTTTCAGAGATTGGTGGCAAAGGCAGGACTGAGGTTGCTGAATTTCGTCAGTGATAGAGAGGGTGTTACAGTGGGGTCAATACCTCTCAACTGTCCAGATTTTCACAGAATTCCCAGATTTTGTCTAATATTTTTAGTCTGTTCCTCATAAAATTTGTAGTTTTCTGGCAAATCACTGAGGACTGAAGTCACTGACTAATGAGATACATTTGTGCATCAGCCTTCATATCCTTTAGACAATGCATGCTACACAAATCCTGTTATTCTAGCAACTTTCTAAGTGTATACAAGAAATATTTAAAATCTGTCCTTATTTTTTGGTCTTTGTCCCCCCATTATTTAAGGCTTTGGCCAGATTCCTTGCACTAATAGTCTGAGAGGTATGGCGTGATCATTTACAGTATAGAGCCTCATTAACCATGCTCTCAGTTTCTAGTGGTGAACTTCAATAAAATGCTAAATCTAATAAGTGATAACCGTATGAAGGGTTGATTATGACTGGTGATTTCAGCTCTAAAGTCAAAGTCGAAGTCAACTTTATTGTCACTTCAATTCACAGAAGTGTGAACTGAGCCAAATTACATTTCTTCAGACTCAATGTGCATATAATGCATAGACTACATTTAACATGACGATAATACATAAAATTCTCTATACAGACAAACAACAATAATAAATATTTGCATTATTGCACTGATTTAACTGATTGTCACTCATTACTAGGTTATTAGCTTATTTTCACTGGAAAAAATTGCACTTAAGTGATAGATTTAAGGCCTACATTTATCTTGCACAGTAAGACAGTTCAGTTTGATTACTGCTGACTTTGCTGTCTCTATGACTCATCTGTCTGATGTAGGCACTTATTCTTCCCAAAGACTGACTCTGTTTGATATGACATTAAATTAGGTCTCTGAATTTTGGTTCACAGGATTTTTTTGAGGAGAGTTGTCTTCAACTACATCTCATCTCTTCATTAGCTAGTCATAAGCACATAGACTATTTGCTGAAGGAACTCATAGCAGCTTGGTTAGTTTTGGAAGTTACTCGTCTCCCTTATTGAACCACTGTTTTTTATGACAGTCAATGACTAAGGAAATGTGAGAAGCATGACTGTCACCCTTTCTCTGCAGTTACAGATTTTTTTAAGGAGAAATTTAAGGGCTGGTAGGACACTCCCAGGAGATGTCACTAGCGTGGTGAAACACAACCAAACTGCTTTGATACGCCTTTAAGTATGTTAATGTGTAAATGGGCATGCCTTTGTTGAAGGTTGAATGTCAAGCTGGCACCTCGGCGTTCGTGAAAATCTACTGCCAATCATTAGTGGACCGGAGTTCCGCTGTGGTGACCCCTAACCGAGAAAAGCCGAAAGACAACAACAACAATATGCTAACCTCTAAAACAGCCATGCAGTGTTGGCACAGTTGGGACACAGAGTACAAAACTATTAAGAACATACTGTCTTTCTAGTTTTTCAGGTTAGAGGAAGTGAAAGAGAAAGCTGCTCCTTTATAATGGTTAAAAGTGTACGAAGCATGACTACATGACATTAATGTAAGCGCAGCAGCAGATAAAGGATGTCTGAATTACAGAGCTGGCCTTAAATGATTAAAGCTGATTGGGAATGAAGAAATGGAAGCAGGCAAAGGAATCACGTTACTTCCTCTACTCAATCAGTGGAGAATAGTATATTCCTCAGTGGATATGCAATGTATTTTAAGTGATCAGTTAGATGGAGTGGGAGATACTTCTTGTCTTGTCTTGCTGCTGTAAATTATATTAGGACTTTCTTACCAGAGGAACCCTTGTCTAATGTTTTGTGACTATATGCATACAAAGTAATGTAGTGACCCCAAGACCAATGGGGGAGATATGTTTCATGTTTCTAACGTTTTCCAGTCCTAAAGGAAATTCTCAGATGTATTGTTTTGGTTATCCCACCCAACATACACATGTGCTTTTCCTGTATGAAACAGCATTTTTCAATTAGATAGATTTCTGAGTACATCTGATAATTAGTGGAATATGTTGGCCCAAAAAACAAGCAGTAGTTAGCCTACAAGGAAGTCCGAGAAGTTGTCTAGTGTGATCATAAGATGAGAGGTGAAAACAGGACTTGGGACTGGGCAAACAAGTAAATTAGCTTCACAGTGCAACCTACCAGGAAAGAAATGGTGATGCTGTTTCAAGTAAGTAGGGCTATTTGTAAATTAGACCAAGAAGGCTGCCTTAGCTATAATTGTGTAAGCCCAGATACTGCTGATATTTGAAACAGATATCAGGACCTGTAAACTTAGTTGAGTACTCTTTAGATTCTCAGTGGTGCTTATTTGGATATGCCTGTAAGACAGAAGGGGAATGTTAGAAGTTGTTCTGTGTCTAAAATATATGCAGGTATATGAGCCAGCTATCTGGCTTAGAAAGATGCAGCTGCAACTACAGTCCACATAACCCGGGTTTGACTCAAGACCTGGGTACTGGAGAAGTCAAATGAGAGACACTGAAGAATGATACGTTTAATACCTATTGGCCTCTCTCTTTCTGAAGGAGGATGTGAGAATAGGCCTTATCTCACAATACCTGAAAGAGACCAGGGAATGCAGTTGACATGAGAGCAGTGATGAGTAGGGTGCCTGAGAAATGTGTCACTCAGAGAGCTGGGGAAGTGGGGATGACTTGATGTGATTGAGGTCAAGCTTACTGAAGCTCAGTATATTCACTACTTTGTCCTGCTGTCCTCTCTGACTGACTCTATCAGGGCATGTAAAAATTGTACCAGGCATTTTTACATGGGTCTGTACCCACTCTACCCACAATATGCCAACCCCCATCTCTACATATATTAATTCTGAGACTTTGAAAAAAAGTAAAATGTAATTGTCTCTTTCTCTGAGTCAGTGCAACCTCAGACGCAATTAATTTGGATATTAGGTTTGTAGGTGTGCGCCCCACCCCCACCACAAACAGAAAGTACTGGTGGGTGCTGTCTCACTGCAAAAACACAAAGTTAAATTTCACTTAATTTAATTTACTATAAAGGCTGTAGCTGATATACACTGGCAAAAGAAATACAGTCTACCCAGCTACTGCTTCTTACTGACAGAGGACCACTTTCGTGTATGATGAGGAGCTTGCCACTTAGGGACTTTCTGCTTACAGCTCCTGCAGGAGTCACTTTGTTAAATTATTTGTGGCTCTTTTCTCTGGTGGCTGGCACATTTCCTTTCCACTGCTCAAATATCTTGCATGTTTGTGGGAGCTTTTAACCAATGGGAAAGGTATACATATTTTTGCATGTGACTGAAATTAGCTTATTTCAGGACAGAAGTGCACGGCCTTTGTCAAAGAGTTTGGAAGAAGGCATAGTTCTGAGGCCTGCTTTATTCATGATCCCATTGCCATGACAGATTCCTGTGTCTCAGCATTGACCACTCTGTGATAGTCTCACTCTTGCCAATAAATGTATAACAAGAAGGTAGAAGAGGGTGCCTCACATATTGCAAGTTGACACTCTCAACTTTGGGAATTCTATTTTTTGGAAATGTTTGTAAATACTAAAAAGGAGTAGTCTCTAGATTAAGGAATTATACAACAACATAATCTGAAAACCTGATACAATTATCTGCAAATAGGGGTCTATGCAAATGTTAAATTTGTCTTTTTTTTGTGGTGTTTCCTTGATACATTGCATTATTTGCAGCTCTGTTGTCATTGCAATGCATATGTGAGATGGATATTGTATACGGTATGAGAGGGGCCACTTTTCTTTTCTATTTCCATAGTTTCACTTTTCCAGTTCTCCCTTTCATTAGTTCTTTTTTTCAAATAATGTTTTTAATTTTTAAATGAACAAGGCAGTAAAAGAGGGGTATATAGTGTACAATGCGACCTGTACATGTGTGTGTGTGTGTGTGTGTGTGTGTGTGTGTGTGTGTGTGTGTGTGTGTGTGTGTGTGTGTGTGTGTATGTATGTGTGTAAGGAGTTGTGCAAGAGACCATATTAACAGAGATATTTTAATTTATGCTTCTGTACATTAATGTCATATAGCGAACAGATAGTATGAGTGATGTACAGATAGCATGAGTTGTGTACAGATAGTAGGAGTCATGTACAGACAGCATGAGCTGTGTACAGGTAGTATGAGAGGTGTACAGATACAATAAGTATTAACTCTATGGAGAAAAGTATAATTCATAAGTCAGTGAAAAAACCTGTAATATTCATTTACATCTGGTGCAAACAAGACAAATTCATTTTAAATCATGCATTCAAGTTAGAGTAAATAGATGTTGTTTATAACAGCAGAACATTATAAAATTCTAGTTTTTGCAACACTGTTTTGCATGGAATAGTGTTATATAACAATCATTTTTATGTGACGGTCTTACAGATCCTCTGCATAGTTGATACTATAGCTACTGTATATTAATATGTTATTTATACTCTGCTATAGCTAGCTTTGCTACACATCACATCACTTATTCTCATTCAGTAGATCTGCAGACAGCTGTCTGTGATGAAGCATGCAATGATTTTGTACTCTGCTCAGCCACAGGGGGTACCACTGGAGACTAAATGCTGCAATCCTTGGCTGGAAAAGAATCCATTTATACGTCTGCTGTCCTATTAATCAATCACTTTCACAGCTGTAAGCTTGCTAATGAATTTCTGTGATGTGAAAGCTAAAATGACTACATACCTTTACTGAATGTACATTGCTGTGTTAGCCAAGTCCTTCATTTGTTCCACTGCACTTGAAAAATAAAAAATAAACCATTACTATCACTCCAGTAAAGCACCTATCAGTTGTGTTGTGCATAAAAAGATGTACCTACACGTGTCAGCGCATCCACATATATATCCACACATAATTTGACACTCACGCATGCTAACGTGCATACACACACACACACACACACACACACACACACACACACACACACACACACACACACACACACACACACACACACACACACACACACACACGCACACACATGTGCACTGTGAACACTGGTTATTGAATGATCACACAAGCAATTTGCTGAGAATCAAGCAAGAACACCAAATCGGCAAAATGTATTTAGTGCTCTATTGCTTTGAAAATATAAAGCTGTTTTCTATTTAATTTACATATTACAACTGAAATTCAGTTTTTCTAGGTTGATGTCTTGTCTATTTTCAGAATGCATTTCCTAAGGATATCCATCTAGCAAATCAGGACAACTATGGACCTAAAACTTCCCAAAATAATCAGATTAGAGGTAGTTATTATTTTTCATGAATCTTGGACTAAGCTCCAGCAGTATTCTTCTAGAGCCATGTAACATTTATACCAGGTCTAGTCAACAGGGAGTGAATTAGTTCAACAGCTGGTTTTACTTAGAAATGGCAATAAATAAAGTTCTGTATGGGATGAGATGTCCTTAGTGCTATAATACACTTTAAAATACTGCTAGGAGTTTCTTCAGGCTGGAGTTCTAGCAATTGATCAACAAGATGAAAGACTAAGCACAATTTTTGTTAAATGTAAGTGTTGGTAGATCCTCTAATTTAATAAATGAGAGAGGAAGGCCAAATATATGAAAATGTTATACACAAGCCATATAGCTCATATTCTGTGCTCAGCTTTTCAGCAAATTTCAATAGTAGATGAAACAGCTTTTTAAACTACTGTTGGCCTTATAATCAGGTTAGCACTGGTATCAAAGAAGTAGGATTAGTCTACCATTTTGTAGAAGCTGCAAAGATGAAATTGATCCAGAAGAAGGCATGTGAAATCCCATAGCTGACCATCAACTTCCCCAGTTCCTCTCTCCATCCACCGGTTCTACCAGTTCCATCTTAGGCTGTCCCAGGATATGCCCAACCTATGACCATGGCTGTCACAGGGATCAAGGACCTTGGGGCACCATCACACTACTGTTGGGGAGGGGTTTTCTATTTGCATTCCCTGTCCCTGCAATATGTCCAGTATAACCCTGAAGACAAAATAGGTAATAGACATCAGTGCTGAATTTCCTCTCACTTCCACAAGAAACTTATGTTAGCACGGTGTTCCACCCACCCTCCTGCAACATCACACAGTTATTTCCCCAGTCTCTGCCAGGGTAATGAAATGACACCAGTGTGCACCAAACATTTACACTTCCCTCCTCCTCCCCAGGATGGGTGCACCCAAGTGTGCACTGAACATTTACACTTCCCTCCTCCTCCCCAGGATTGGTGCACCCATCCTTCCTTGCCTGCCTCATCAAGCTTCTTGAGCCACTCTTCAAGCACTGGACACCTGAGCCATAGTCAGGGCTTTATCCCTATATATCACTGGCACAGGGAGAAGGAGTATTATTTAATACGATGGGCAGGTGTGTTTCTTTTCATTTGTTATTATGGCTATATAAATTGCATAGTATTGTTTACATTTCTCCAATTTTGCTTCTGCTAGATGTGTGAAATTTATTTCCATGGGACAGTTGCTGGAAACACTTTTTAATACTCAGAGGATTTTACTGTTATTTAATATTTATTTGGTCCTTTAAAGGCAGATTTGTTATCTGCTGGAAGGCTGAATTTACAATGAACACATGCATCTGGCCAACTAATCATTATATATTTTTGTATATACATTTACCTACAGTGTATAATTTTGAATAATCCACAGGAAAATAATTGGCTTCCTTAACAGACAGCAGTAATAAAACAATACGACCACTAAAGCTGTAGTGAAAACAATTTAATAACAGGTAAGCAGCTTCCTATAACGCTTCTTCAGACCATAAAATTGACAAAAAAAAAACATTGTTTAAATACACTTCCAAAGTAAACCATTAAACTAATCATCCTATAGGAATAACCATTTAATTAAAAGGCAGATTAATCAATGAAATAACCTCTTAGCTTTTAGATGAGGTTTTAAAGAGACATTGGGCAGGATTCACGAAGGCTTGCACGGAGTCTAAGAGTAGTGTAAGACTCCATACAGCCCTCGCGATCCAGGAACAGCCTGAAATTCCATGTAAGAGACCAGCTAAAACGTCTCTTACACGGACTGGGCGTGGATATGCTAATCACCTCACTTGCAGCCGAAAGGCATGCAAATGAGGTAGATTAGCAATCCACGAAGCCCAAACCAGCCCGTGTAAGAGCCGTGTTACCTGCAGAAATGTACTCAGTTGACAACTGAGTACATTTCTGCAAATAACACAATGGAGCCATGTCAGCTCCAAATAAAAGGTGCATATGTGTCAGGCAGCATGCCAATGGCCAAATATGTGGCCATTGGCAAGGTACCCCGATGCAAATATGAAAAATAAATATATTTTTTTTGGCGATCGCCGATGTTTAAACGCAGTGCAGGCCCACGCAAACGGGCTGCGCTATATAAAACATAAAAATGAAGGTTATAAACCCACAAATGTGGGTTTTATGCAATACATGGATTTACAATGCAGGGACCAGCAGACCAAAAACAACATGGCCACCGTTTAGTGGTTGCTAAGGGGGGAAGCTGAGTCTAAGACATGTAACTAAGCATTAGTAGGCAATCTGATGTAAATGAGTGTTAGGATACTAAATCCCACTGTCACATAGCAAATGAGCGCATTCTGAGTAGTGTAAGAGTAACATAAGGGGGAGGAACAGAGTAGGAGATAGGTGACATTACAGGGGGGAATGGCAGAAAGAAATGTAGTTCATTGGAGGTCAGTGTTACATGACAGATGTCAGACACATATCATGGAAAGAGGAGTGCCACAAGATAAGCATGGGAAAGTCAAGAAATGGAAGGTGTACACTGCTGCTTACACCAAAGTTTCTTGCTGCTCGTGCATGCACACGTGTGCGCGCCATGAGGCGCGAGTAGGGCAGTGTGCACACGTGTAAGGCAGACTGAGCATGTGGGAGCATGCTGGCAGACTTGTAAGACTGTTTGCGCTGGCGTGTACGTGTTTTAACCTGAATAAGAAGATTCTAAACCGTGTAAGCATGTGTGCGCATGTATAAGCCACTGTGAGCGTGTTTCTGCTGGTATGCGCATTGCTCCCCCCTGAGGAAACAGAAAGGAAAAAGGAAGCAACAGAATTAGTAGGAAGCTAACAGGGAATACTGCTGGAGATAGCAGGTGAAATCAATTAGAAGCAGGCAATTACACAGGCAGAATAGTAGCCCAGCCAAGCACTTAAAACTCTGCAAACAGCAGTGCAGGATGTTTCTCTCAAGAGACACTGCAAGACAGGAGTAAGCTATTAGAAGTGAAAACTGAAAAAGCTTAACTCAGAGCAGAAATGCTAGGGGCTGCCATAGCTGTCATAAGGAGACATAGGCAACTTGCTGAGGGTGGTGACAATGGAAATGGTGCCAGACAACCCACAGTGAGGAGACGGAGAAGAGTGTACAGGCCCAGGGTCACCTACCATGGGTTACATGAGCTGGAGATAGTGGAGCACTATAGAGTGGACAGAGACCTCCTGCAGCAAATTGTCGAGCTGTGCAGGCCACACCTCACACACAGAACCAACAGAGGGGAACCCATTCCAGTGGAAACCAAGGTATGTGTTGGCCTAAGAATACTAGCAACAGGTACCTTCCAGAGACCAACTGGTGATATGATGGGGATATCACAGGCATCAGCCTCCAGGGTACTGCACCAGTTCCTGGATGCCATGTCAGCACATGTCGGTGATCATGTATATTTCCCCAATGCCCGTGAGGTATTGGCCAGCAATATGCGTCTCTTCCAGCAAATAGCGGAATACCCTGAGGTAGTGGGTGCAATAGACTGCACACACATACGCATCAAAGCACCAGCTGGTGAGCGGGGTAGGGCCTACATTAACTGCAAGGGCTTCCCCTCCATCAACTGCCAGGTCATGTGTGATGCCCAGGGCATAATAATGAATGTGTGTGCTGGCTGCCCTGGGAGCTACCATGATTCCCATATCTGGCATTTGATGCAGCTGTACCAGACATTTGCCAATGGGGACATCCCACATGGACACCTAGTGGGGGATGCAGGTTATGCACTGGAGCCGTGGCTGATGACACCCATCAGAAACGCACACACACCTGAACAGGAACGCCATAATGAGGCACACGCACAAACACATAATGTAATAGAGCGTGTGTTTGGGCTGCTCAAGTCACGGTTCCGGTGTCTGGACACATCTGGTGGAGCCTTGCAGTACTCACCAACTACATGTACCCAAATTGTCATGGTATGTGCTATGCTACATAATATGATCTTGCGAAAACAGCTGCAGCGGGACCAGCATAGGGCCAGGCCAAACAGCCCCCCACCATTGCCAAGGCCATCACAGGCAGAGCGTGACTCGGAGGAGGAACAACCTGAGCCTGCCCCAGTAGGCAGAAGGAGGCGTGCCCAGTATGCCCTGGCCTTGGCAAAGAGGCAACGCATAGCACATACACTGGCTCAGTAGGAACCCTGGGAATGATACCCCTCTCTGACTCACTCATATAATAACAGGGATGCCTAAAATGACATAACCTACTCTCAAACATGTACAGGGAGTGCAGTATGTGCATCCGACAGAGGCAGCCCTGCTGCACCACCTGAGGCATGAATGCCATGTGTTAAGCAATGTAACACCATGTAGTATATGCAAACTTGATGACTCTGACTAACATCCTACCCTTACCAAGCATGATGCCACAATATGACGATGAGATGATCAATTGCAATAATTGGCTGAAGTATTGCTGTTAGTCAAAGGGGATCCAATGTGTGTGAGCCTGGGATGACATCCTGAGCATGACATGATGCTCCACCTGCTAAGGGTGGTGCGCACCTATCAGTCCTGGCCTTATGGATACTGGCAAAGGCTGTTGTTACCCACAGCGTGCCTTGAATAGGTAAGGCTCAAAACACAAACCCACCTCCATAGGTATCACAAGGGATAAGAACCTAGATGTAATGCTACCCAATGCCAGAAGTCTAAACAGCAAGATGCATACAGTCTAAACTTCCCAGTATGGAGAATGTTGATATCTGTCCTGTAACAGAAAACTGGGTCAAGGCTCACAACAGCACCCTAACACTACCAGGTTACACCTCATACTGTGCTGTACAGCCTCAAAACATGGAACAAGCTACAAAAGGGGGGTGACTAGCAATAATTGTCAAGGATAACCACACCCCCATGTTGGTACCACAACAAGAAGCAGCATGGACTAGCCATTGTCAAGTAACAGTGGCTAAAACTGCCTCCCAGTTTATAGCCTGCTACAGACTACCATACTAACACCAGGAACTGCACTTGGCCTATGTTGGAATACATGAATATATCAAGCACTCCAAACCACATTATATTAGGTGACTGAAAATACCCAAACATAGACTGGGAGCATTATTCTAGCTCCGACACTGTAGGACAAAGGTTCCTAGAATCCATAAACCAAAATGCCCAGGAACAACGTACCACTCCCACAAGAGGGGTAAGCATACTGGATGTGATAATCAGCAACATGGGTACTGGATGGCAAGATGAGAAGTGTATCCCTCACTGGTAAGACCAGACCATAGAGTAATCACACCGGATATACACATCTTGACCACAGTCCCTGGCCAGAAAACCACAGTGAAAAACATGTGTAAAGCAAAAGTTGCACTCCTCCAAACTGATGTGGAATCCATTAAAGGCCCTGTGCAGGTGCAAAATATGGGCCACACCTCAGAACCTGTTATACAGGCATTCCATGAACACTGCCAGGAATGCATGGATTATGCAATCCCAAATAAAACCAAGACACAATGCCATGCACGCAGGCATCTGGCATGGTGGACTCCAGCCATTACAAAACCATGCAAGAGAATGAGGAAGCTACTACATGATAGAGCAAACATAAAAAGGGAAGTAATCTCTGATCAGTAGTATGGCAATAAAATATGTCCACTCATACAATCCACTAAGGCCAGCTACAACAAGTTGAATCTATGAATCTTGAGGCAATGTTACACCTGCCCCATGTACACAGACAACCCTCACCTCCCCCCAAGAAATACAAATATATGTGAGAGATGCAACCATTTATCCAAACCGGAGGCTGAGCTCTCTCAACTCAGTACTGTCAAAACTAGTCAGGAGGAGAAGGTAACCACACACACCACAAACCCAGTCTCACATAGACCTATCACAGCTGCAAACCAAAGACATAAACACAGAAAAACATTCCCGGAGGCTCCAATTACAAACACACCACATCAACAGAAGCCTCCAAAGCAGACACCCAAGCAACCACTACCTCCAAACATAGCACATGCAACACATAGTACACAAAGCTGGTGTGCCAAACAGTCACAGGCTAGAAGGAGAAACAACATGCCTGATACAGTTGTAATAGGTGACTCCATAGTCAGACACACTGCTGTCCTGCTCACCAGATTGAACAAGGGAAAGGGTACAGTAAGCTGCCTGTAGGCTGCTACAATACACCACATAACACAAGTACGCAGGTCACCCCAAAGCAAGTAGAAATATGATGCAGTCATTGTCCATGCTGGCGTGAATGACCTGAGATGTACCTCCCCGGACTACATGAAAAGAGACATAGATGAGCTCTCTGATTATGTAGTCCAGGCTGGTATGACACTGACCGTGTGTAGCATCCTGCCCTCACCAAGAATGATGCCACAGTACAAACACAGAATGATCACCTTTAACAAGTGGCACAATTACTGGTGTCATTCCAAGGGGCTCCAATGTCTGTCTGCTTGGGATGTCATGCTTGACAAGCCACGCTGCTGTGCCAGGGATGGCTTGCACCTGTTACCGCTGGGCATCTTGATATTGGATAAGGCTCTTGCCACCTCCATAGAGCCTTTCGTAGGCAAGGCTGAAAAGACTAACCCACCTCCCTAGAAAACATGACTGGAAAGAAACATAAGGGTAATGCTGCCCAATGCCAGACATGTAAACCTCAACATGCATGCTCCAGAGGCCCTCCCCAGTATGGAGAACATCGATGCTCGTGCAGTGAGAGAAACCTGCAGCAAGGCTCCTGACAGCACACCAGCACTACCAGGTTATACCTCATATCATGCGTTATGGCCCCAAAATCTGGACCAAAACATAAAAGGAGGGGGAGTATCCATATTCAGCACAGACACCCACACGTCCAGGTAACTGACAATGCACAAAGCATCGGAGACCACCCATGTGCAACTAACCGTAGGCAAAACTGCTGTACAGTCTGCAGCATGCTACAGACCACACTCTCACACACAGGAACCCCACTCAGCCATCCTGAAGACACTGGACAGTATGAATGTCTCACCAAATACCAAACAAGATACTCAAAAATTACCACATAGGTGGTAATCCATTATGTATGGAAGGAGTAATCAGGGACCTAGGGACACAAGTGGACAGTAAACTGTCATGTGACACACATTGCCAACGTGGCTAGGAAGACTGTCTATATTGGACACCGTATCATGAAAGGATTCACATCTATGTCAACAGAGGTCATTGTGCCCCTATACTGTTCTCTTATCAGACCCATAATCTAGTACAATGCCTCATTTGGGATGTACCTTACACAACACCTGCAGCAGTTAGAAAGACCTCAAAGGTACCTCAGCAAGAGGATAAAGGGTCTCAAATATATGTCATATGCTGCCTGGCTGTAGACACCCCAGCTGCATGCAGTCACATACTGCCTACGCAGAGGTGTTGTATGCCTGTTGTACAAGGCCATGTCCAACACAGGAGTAATGGACATGCTCCACCCCAGAAAACCCAAATCCATCGGAGCTGTGAGAGTGAGAGATGTCAACCTCAACACATAATGAAATAGAATGTGCTGGAGGGACAGATACATAACCCACAGGCTCCCTACACCCTGGAATGGAATCCCACTCCATGTTAGGCAGAGCCCCTCACTGACTCTCTTCAACAGGAATTTTGCCAAGTGGATGGATGATCGTAGATGTACACTGGGGGTCTTCACTGAGTCACGTCCAGACAGAGGCACAGTAAAGTAAATCATAAATGGCCATAATATTCACATAGCAAGGGGTGGCGAAAGCCACACACACTCTGGCTAGGCTTATAAATGCCCTAGGGTGGATAACCTAGTATGAACCTATGAACCTATGAAGATACAAATTGTACAGGACACTAAGGATAATCACAAGGCTTTCTTAACTGATGGTAGGAACCTTGTTGGGAATTCACAGATATGCTCTGAATCACTCAAATATTACAAACAACATACCAAACACACACACATATTGCCAACATCCAATCTGACAAGTGCAGTGTAACCCCCCCCCCCAAAATGCAAAATATCTACCCCAGCAGAGTGCTGGCCCCCTGACATTGCAGATGCTGAGGTAACAGCCAGCATCTACAAAGCAAAACACACAGCATCAATGGTATGAGATGGTGTCCTGGGCTGAGTCCAACATGGACTCCAAGAAGAATGGAATGCCAAATAACACTACTGCTCAATGTCAGCCTTACCACAGGATATGTACCCAAAGAGCAGTGTACAACAACAGTGGTCCTTCTCCACAAAGGTGTTGCCTGAATGGATACTGCAAACTACCACCCCAGAATCCTGACAAGCTTGGTCTGCAAAGCTATGGAAAGGATCAGCATGTACCTCAGACATAAAGATATTGGGGACCTACTGACACTGGACCCTACCCAGTGTGGCTTTCTAAAGTGCAGATCCTGAAACTTAAACATGTTTGACTCATTTGAAACAGTCATTAAGGTCATTGATGAGGGGAATGTGGTCCACACAGCCTAGCTGGACCTTGCAAAAGGCTTCCATACAATACCCCACATGTTCATTATAGATAAGCTTACCAGCTTAAATATAAACCCCTATGTCAGTAGAGGGGTTGCAAACCAGACCAAGGACAGAACTGACATGGTCAGAAATGTTGCAGCCATGTCAGACTACAAACCAGATATAACTGGCATCCCACAAGGCTTGGTCCTGGGACCTCCCTTGTTTGGTATATATGTCCCATAGGTACAGGCCAACATGGAAGGACTGTGTCTGAACAAGTTTGCAGAGGACTACAAACTGGCCACCATATCTGACCCTCCAGCTGACACAAGCATCCCACAAAAGGGCCACATAGAAACAGACAACTGGTGCCATAGCCATGTCAGCAAGCTAATTGCAGAAAAGTGTATAGTCAACCCGTGTGGATATACAGTAAGTGCCCACCAATTACCACATAGGTATTAACCCATTAAGTACTTAACAGGTAATAAGAGACCTGGGGACACAAGTTGATAGATATCCTGCATTAGACAAGCATGTGGCTGTAGTGGTTACAGAAACATACTATATACCCACCTAATCATGAAGGTTGTCAGATCTAGATCAGGGGAGGTCATTGTGGCTCTGCAGTCATCCTTCATCAGCGTCACAATTGACTACAATGGCTCCTGTGGGATGTACCTCAGCAGACACCTCCATCAACTGGAAAGGCCCCAAAAGTACCTCACCAGGAGTATCAAAGAGCTTGAAAAGATGCCATGTGTTGCCTGATTAAACAAACCGCAGCTCCACACACTGCCATACTGCCCGCCCATAGGCAAGCTGTGCCTGATGTATAAAGCCATGTCCAAGCTGGAATCAATGAACATGCTGCACCTTGTACAATCTGAATGGCAGTGAGCTATGCACATGAGAGACTTGAACCCCAGCACTGACATACATAGGACAAGCTGTACTGAATGATCCATAACACAGAAGCCACCCCCACTATTGAGTAAACTCCCCGTACAGGTTAGCCAGAGAGTCACTCTTCGACTCTCCTCAAGAGGAATCTTGATGAATGGATGGGAGATGGTAGGTTTACCCTGGGTATCACTGTTATGTCATGGATAGACGGAGGCACAGTATACTAACCATGACATATGTCATGGCAAACTCCAGTTACAATGTGTGTCGAAGGACAAACACACTCTCTGACTAGCATTAGAAATGGCCTAGGGCACATCGCTAGTGTTTGCCAATGTCCACCTATGTCGTGGAATACACTACCAATGTTGGACAAGCCTGGTTTAAGTAGTCCATATCTGAACATAATGCAACATGGTCATATGTGCACAACTGGCCCCTAACCAGTCTGTTGTGCTCACTATGAAAATTTAAAGAAGTGATAGGACTAAAGCCCAGGATACTACCCACCACAGTGAAAGTACTGAACCAGTACACTATACGGTACTACAGTGTTAGGTCAGTAAGAAAGGATGTTGTCAACTGTATGCAAAGTATCCCATGCAAACCCGGCAGGCACAGTATAATCCCTGTTGTGTTCAGACACAAAGCAGTTGGACAGTAAGTACACAACATGACACACAACACACAACCATAAACGTGAGATATTGTTGAAGTTCACACTCATCCACAAATGTGGTGGACTGCAGAGTTCAACATATGGAAAGCTCACACTGGGCATGCTCGCACACTTTGATAAATGAGACATATGTCAGACAACATGCCATGGAAAGCCTAAACTGGGCATGCTCACACACTTGAGCCATATCTTAGTTTAGCAGTTGGCCACACATATCTGGTATTTGTACGTGTTATTCCAGGAACCAACCACATTACAGCAATCTGCCCAGTGCACACAGTTAAATGACTACAGAGACATAAGTGATATAGTGGATCCCTCTCATATTCAAACATCTTCCACAGATACACAAGTTGTTCATAGAAACAGGGAATGCTATGGCAATAAAGACCTGCAAAGAGTCTATCAGCAACAAATATTGTGCATCTGACAATTAAACATATGGGTGTAGAGGTCAATACTAAGCTGTTTGCCCTAGGGAATGAAAGCTTAGCCAGAGTGTGCTTGGCGTCTGCCTCCCCAGTGCAGTAGGCTACTGTGCCACTGTAAAGTAGGTCACATAAGGCACTGTTTGAGGCTAGTGTGCTGTGCCTCCATCAAGCAGGGACACAGTGGAGATCCCAGGGGTTGAATTTGCTATGCCACATCCATGTTGTTGGTGTGTGCTGGAAGAGGGTTGGTGAGGACCTCTAACAGTAAGTGGGCATCAATAACAGACTGAGGGGAGCCTTATCTGCAGTGTCTGGACAATTTCACTGTCAACACTTTGTCGTGATGATTATGAGGGATTGAAGTGTTGTGCCAGTACTGTTCAGAGATGTCCTCCCTCTGTGGGCTACTGCAATGCAATGTATTAGCTCACTCCATCTGTTGGACAGCTCATATATGGCTGGTGTACACCTGACAGGTGTCCTGTTGTGGAGGAGTCATGGGTATATTTGGGATAGCATGATCAATGCAAACCTTCCACATGCTCATAGAATGCAATTGTCAAGGATTATGCAGAGTGGCCTGTATACTCCCCCAGCATGGGTCCTTTGAAGTCTTCCACCCCAGTCTTCACAAGTGTAAAGTCTGCTTTTGATAAATACACGTTGTTTGCAGTGACAACCTTGCCTGGGGGTGGGGATGGGATATGGATGTCCAGGGAAAGGTGGGTATGGTCAAATATCAACAATGGTGGTCTACCTCTGGTGTGGAACAGTGAGTACCCATGTTGCAGATGGTCAGGTGCAATATGTATTCCCCCTTGTGGCTGTGGTGAGTGGTCCTGCATAACACATGGACTCACAAATTGTAGTGGCTGTAGGGTAATGTTGTAGAGGCCTGAGTAGTTCCCACACACAATATACCTGTACCTGACGTTAACAACTGGAATTGTGTATGTCAACACCTTCATATCTTGGCACTGTTGCCAGGGAAGCAAAGTGTGTGTCCTGGATGTGGGAGGGGGGGTCCGAACTGGTTGTGTTGTGTGTTACAGGTCCTATGGTCACAAAGCATGGTATAGAACATAACCTGCCAGTGCTGATGTGTATATCTGACCCTGAAGTAGGTGGCTGCAAATGCATATATATATGCTATCCCCCCACCTGACAGGTAGTAATAGATGTACATACCTCTGTATAAATAATGATGTCAGCACCCTATAAATACTGCAGGTGCAGAACCAATGCTCTGTAATTCAGATCGTGCGCTCTGCTAATGCATCTTCCTCAAGTGTCATAATATATTTAAGTAGGGGGTTGAATCCTGCGAATGTTCGGTGAGCGGGATTGGTGTGTGTGCAATTCTGTGTGAGAGAAATGCCCCTTTTGGCAACTAGGAGAAAACACTACAGGATGCACATTCCCCCTTTCTAAACACTGATGATGTCAGCACCCTATAAGTAAAGCAGAAGGAAAATCTCCCAGTAATGCGAATAGCGTGCTCGGCTAATGCGTCCATCTTGAGTGTCATAACATAGTTAAGTAGGGGTTTAAATCTTGCAAACGCTCAGTGTTTGGGTGAGGGGGGGTTAGTGTGTGTGCAAGTCTGTGTGAGAGAAATGTCCCTTTTGGCAACTAGGAGAACACACTACAGGATGCACATTCCCCTTTCTAAACACTGATGATGTCAGCACCCTATAAGTACAGCAGGAGAAGAAAAACCTCCCAGTAATGTGAATAGCGTGCTCCGCTAATGCGTCCGTCTTGAGTGTCATAACATAGTTAGGTAAGGGTTTGAATTCTGCAAATGCTCAGTGTGTGTGGATTAGGGGGGGGTTAGTGTGTGTGTAAGTCTGTGTGAGAAAAATGTCCCTTTTGGCAACTAGGAGAACACACTACAGGATGCACATTCCCCTTTCTAAACACTGATGATGTCAGCACCCTATAAGTACAGCAGGAGAAGGCAAACTTCCCAGTAATATGAATAGCATGCTCTACTAATGCATCTGTCTAGAGTGTCATAACATAGTTAGGTAGGGGTTTGAATCCTGCAAATGCTCAGTGTGTGTATTTGGATGAGGGGGGGGATTAGTCTGTGTGAAAAAAATGTCCCTTTTGGCAACTAGGAGAACACACTACAAGATGCACATTCCCCTTTCTAAACACTGATGATGTCAGCACCCTATAAGTACAGCAGGAGAAGAAAAACTTCCCACTAATGTGAATAGCCTGCTCTGCTAATGCTTCCATCTGGAGTGTCATAACATACTTAAGTAGGGGTTGGAATCCTACAAATGCTCCAAGTGTGTGATTGGCTTAGGGGGATTAGTGTGTGTGCAATTCCGTGAAAGAGGAATGTCCCTTTTAGCAACTAGGAGAACACACTACAGGATGCACATTCCCTTTCTTAACACTGATGATGTCAACACCCTATAAGTACAGCTGGAGAAAAAAAAACTCCCAGTAAAGCAAATAGCGCACTCGGCTACTGCGTCTTGTAGTAGTGTCATAACATAGTTAGGAAGGGGTTTAAATCTAACAAGTGTGTGTGTGTGTAGAGGGGGGTGGGACTAGGGTGTGTACAATTCCATGTGTGAGAGAGCTGAACCTTTTGGCAACCAGTACAACACACCAGCTGCTGCATATTCCAATTTCTATGCAGAGATGATGTCAGCACCCTACAAGTACAGCAGAAGAGGGCAAATCTCCCAGTAATGCAAATAGCACACTCTGCTACTGCGTCTCTCAGTACTATCATAGCACAGTTAGTTATGGCTTTGAATTCCACACATGCCACGAGTGTTTTTGTCACACAGAATGCCCATGTGTGTGGGTTGTTGTGCACAATAATGCATGACATCGATTAAACCAGTAATGGCAATGCACACAGATGATGTATGTGTGTGCCAAATACACATATATACCTGTGACCTTCAATAGTTCCCATGTCTGACGCCTGCCACATGTGAATACATGGTATTTGCACTGGATAACATTATGACTGTGGTTTTCTGTGCGGGTGCTGCATGTGGTATGTGTATATACAGTGTGAGCTGTATATGGTATCATCCTAGCAGCGAGGGATACACATCTGGTTTGGGGCATATAGTCTACATGTTTTTGATGAACAGCTGCTGCATCTTTTCACCTGTTGTGGGAGTGGTAACAAGTTGTTCCATAGCAATGCAGTGACTACATGCTAGGAACCTTTCAGCTAGGGTGTTGTAGCTACAGTAATTCATCAGCATTCAGTAATACTTCAGCATTCTTGGTGAGGGTATGATGCCAACCAAGGTCAGGGTCATACCAGCCTGTGCCACATGCTCAGAGAGCCCTTCTATGTTCCCTATCATGTAGTCCAGGGAGGTACATCACAGGTCAGCCATAGTGGCATGGACAATGACTGAGTCATATGTGTCCATGCCTCTGACTGACCTGTATGCTTGTGTTATGTGGTGGACCATAGTGCCCCATGGGCATATCACTGTGACCTTCACCTTGTCCAGCCTGGTGAGCGGGACCTCACTATACCAGACAATAAAGGTACCTAACACAACTGTAGCAGGTGTGTTGTCTAGCCGTACAGGTTGTGACTGTTTGGCACACAGGATTTGTGTGCTATGTGTTGCACGTGCTGTGTTCCGGCTTAATGTATGCCTATGTGCCAGCTGCAGAGGCGTCTGCTGCTCAGGCAGGATGCTATTCTGAGGCTCCACGAATGCCCCAGTGTGTTCATGTGTTTGGATTGCTGTCAGTGTAGGTCTACATCAAACTGGTATTGTAGTCACTGTAGTATTTCATGCCACCTGACAGGTTATGGCAGTACTGGGTTCAGAGTGCTTAGTCCCCAGTTTGGCTATGTGGTTGCATCTCACACATGTGTTGTACGTCCATGTGTAGGGGAGAGGGTGACTGTGTACATGTGGCAGCTGTGACATTGCCACATGACTCACATATTCCACAACTGTACCATAGAGGTGACTGACAAGTGACCTTTGCACATGCTACTATAGTATTGTGATTGCCATGGTGATTAACAGCACATAGGGCCAATGGGGAACAAGGTACAGAAGGTGAGTATGTGAGGGTGTAGTGCCTGTGATTAGTTAGCACTGGCATACATGACTGCTCACGTGGTCAAATGCCAGGTAAGTCATATGCAATGTGTCACAGGCAACGTACATGCGAACAGGACAAACAGTGACGTTCTGCCAAGTGAGACATGGACATACATAAAGTAAGCTATGCAGATGTCACTAGGAATCCACAGAAGCTCTGTAAATCTGCATTGCAGGTGGAATCAGGGTTCCAGGGTAACTGCAAGCAAACATGCATGCAAACAAAGCTACAGTAAGCAGGGCTGCATGTAGTCCATTGTACAACAAACAAGCTGTACCACTTCCAGTAGGTAACAGTGCAAATATGCAGGCACTATACACATGTACATGGAAATAGACAGGTCAGATGACCAGGGTCCAGTCTCAGCGCACAGAAGTGTACAGACCATGTACCGTCAGGATGTACAATAACCAGATGGAAACCCAGGTGCTCACACCTGCAGTAATATACATGTCAAATAACAGACACTGAGCCTTCACTCAGTGGTTCCATACTTAGTATGATGTATGCTACTTGTCCTGCCACCACAGTATCCCTGACATTTATGGGGACTCTCCCTCCTGTGAATGTTAGTTTTGTGTGTTGGGGCTGTCTAGCATGGTATGAGATGTGAGCTTGCAGTGCTAGGGTGCTCCTGTGTGTCCTGTACCAGTTGTGCAGTACTGCACACATATCAACATCCTCAAACATCCGCATTGCAGAGTCCAGTGTGGGCAACATGCCACTTTCAGTTTACTTGTCCATCATTGGGTATCAATACTTTCATTACCATATCCCCTGTGCTACCTATGTATGTGGCCTTCTGTTGACATCCTTACCACCAGTATGCAAACATGTGCAGATGATACACTATGGTACTTACCATGGGTGTAGACAACAGTACAAGACAATCATACCCTTACTGCATCAGGCATGCTGGGATATACCCACAATTATATCAGCACACAGTACTGTTAACAGCATGATACTATTACTACAAGTCTATGTAGTCACCCTGTGCATCAGCAACATGTTAACCTGTACCTGTACTGATATTACAGATTGCAGGAGGTGGCACAGTTTCATCATATGCACAGGGTGTGAACTTGGTATGCCTGAGTCTGCCACTGATACCACCAATTGACATGTATGTGTATGTGTGTTGGTGAGGGACAGCAGTACAAGGTGGGGCAATGTTGATGCAGTGTCTGCGTGTATGCGGTAGCCCTAGGTGTTGTCAATTCGCATGTGTGTATGGATGCACACAGTTCCACCTCATGGCTGCCATATACCAGTGTTTGTGGACAGCCACAGACTGTACCTGCCAGGTCATACAGATCAGTGTCTCTGGCCACGGACATGGTACCTGTGCCTTGCAGGGGTTCTACGGACCATATCTGGTACCAATCCAGACTAGGTACTGTCATCAGAAGCAGGTGTTCGTTGACTGGACACAGATCCCTGTTGGGCCTGTCCAGAGCCACGTGCACCTGGTCTCCTGGGGCGGTCTGATGACAGCACAGACCCAGCATTGCTGGGGCTGCTGCTGGCACTATGGGGGCGGCCATGGCCCTGTTGTCATCCGCGATGACTGCCAGCTACTGCTGTTGCTGGCATACGCCCACGTCGATGCCTCAACCGTCCACCATTGCCCTGGCTCATGGACATGTAGTTGTGGAACTGATCTAATATGTCCCCACAACGTCTGTCTATGACATCGGTGAAATTACGGATGGCAGCCGCAATGTCATGCATACTGTCAGTCATGGCTGTGCAACATGCTGTCAGCTCCCTCAGACCCTGTCTGGTGTACCGTTCCATACGTGACTGTGCCTGCATGACAGCCCGAAACATAGCTGAGGTTGTAAGACCTCTGAGGGCACATCTGACAGGGGCAGTACACCCACGGATGCTCCCACGAGAACCCCTGGACATCTGTCTGTGTGGTACCATCTCAGGGCCATGCCCATGGCTGCTGTGTGGGGAAGCATGTGCCACAGATACCACATTACCCTGGTCAATGCCCACTGTATCCTGTCCATCACCTAGGGACATTGGTGACAAAGGATGTATTGGCAGGATGACTGTGCACATTGATGGGGTTGACAGCTGTGTACTGTCAATTGGCTGACCAATTACGGACCCTGGCACACCTTCCTGTGCCATTACACAGATGTCATCATTATCAGTACCCATGGCACCTGATTCAGGTTCCCTGCTGCATGACACCAGAGCAGCACCAGAACCTGTGGGAGGGAAACAGGAAACACAGTTTACAATTTCTACACAATGTTATCAGTGATGCACACATGCACACATGCACACGTGAGCCGGTGCACACATGCACACATGCACAGGTGCACACATGCACACATGCACACATGCACAGGTGCACACATGCACACATGCTCACATGCACTTAATCACAGCTGCACACATGCACACATGCACAGGTGCACACATGCACACACGCACATGTGCACAGGTGCACACATGCACACATGCAGACAGTTGCACACCTGCACACAGTTGCACACTAGCACACTACTCAGTATGCGAGATATCAACACACTGACACAGACACACCTGCATGTATACACAGAGCACTACTAAGTGAGCCTAATATTACTATTACTATCAAGACTATTAAAGGTATTGTTAATACACACTCACCAGCATGGATAGGCTGCATTGCTGTTACACCGGAGGGACCTGCAGAAGTGAGGAAATTAATGTCAGTGGGCACAACTGTGCCATTGCTACTGAGTATGATACAGGTCAGTAGTACAACAGTTGCCTTTCACAGGTCAGCTGCTGATATTGAAAATATCACACTTGCACATTAAATACTATGATGACAGCTACAAACCAAGGACACACCTCACACATGCATTAACTACCAGTTTACACAACAGTCAACTATACATATGGCATATTACCTGCACGCTCGTAGTCATGGTGCTGTGTGGCTCCAGCCTCCATCATAATGCAGGTCTGCTGCTGTTGTTGTTGTTGGTGGGCTGGAGCCACAACACTTATGAGTAGTCCCTCCAGTCTGGTGAGTGGGGGATGTGTAGCCACCCCACCACCTGTGGCAACCTGTTGCCTGTGGATATCCGACGTACGCTGATGGACATTCTGATTAAATCACTGCAGTGATGTCGTACCTGCTCATATGTCCTACTATGCGTGCCTATGTCATTTACCCGACGGACCAGGTCTTGCCACAGTGCAGCCCTCTCCTGCTGATTCTGGCTGATGCGGGAAAAGAGTATTGCATAATCCCGCACCAGGCTCTGGTGTATTTCCTCATCCTCAGCTGCAGAGTATGCTGGATTGCTCTGGTGAGCCATGGTCCTGAAAAAGAAATAAAATGATATCAGCAAAATATGTCAGCAGAATTTGCCACACATACTACACATGCTACTCGACTGTTGTGATACAACATATCTCACATATATAGCATCTGTCTGTCTATTGGTGGATACACATGTAAATGGCCAGGTATCAGTGCTCAGCCAAAAACTGTGCAACAGTACCTGGCACACTCCATACAACATACTACCAAAACCCAGCAGTCAGAACACTGATTCAGGTCCAAAGCACCTCCTCACTCTGGGGGTTTGTATCGAGGTACTGTATGGGGTACATCATCAACTACTGTGATCTGACCACAAACTAATTGCCCTGGATATACATATCCCACCTCCACCACCAGCACAAATGAATACAGTGAATAACATTTCAAACGCAAACTTTACACTTCGTAAGACTGAGATGGTATCCTTTAAGCCCACTGGGCCAGTGGAAGCCACAACCAACAATGCTGATATTGAGAATATCACACTTACACATTAAATACTATGATGACAGCTACAAACCAAGGACACACCTCACACATGCATTAACTACCAGTGTACACAACAGTCAACTATACATATGGCATATTACCTGCATGCTCATAGTCTTGCTGCTGTGTGGCTCCAGCCTCCATCATAATGCAGGTCTGCTGCTGTTGTTGTTGTTGGTGGGCAGGAGCCACAACACTTATGAGTAGTCCCTCCAGTCTGGTGAGTGGGGGATGTGTAGCCACCCCACCACCTGTGGCAACCTGTTGCCTGTGGATATCCGACGCACACTGATGGACATTTCTGATTAAATCACTGCAGTGATGTCGTACCTGCTCATATGTCCTGTTATGCGTGCCTATGTCATTTACCCAACGGACCAGGTCTTGCCACAGTGCAGCCCTCTCCTGCTGATTCTGGCTGGTGCGGGAAAAGAGTATTGCATAATCCCGCACCAGGCTCTGGTGTATTTCCTCATCCTCAGCTGCAGAGTATGCTGGATTGCGCTGGTGAGCCATGGTCCTGAAAAAGGAAATAACATGATATCAGCAAAATATGTCAGCAGAATTTGGCACACATACTACACATGCTACTCGACTGTTGTGATACAACATATCTCACATATATAGCATCTGTCTGTCTATTGGTGGATACACATGTAAATGGCCAGGTATCAGTGCTCAGCCAACAACTGTGCAACAGTACCTGGCACACTCCATACCACATACTACCAAACCCCAGCAGTCAGAATACTGATTCAGGTCCAAAGCACATCCTCACTCTGGGGGTTTGTATCTAGGTACTGTATGGGGTACATCATCAACTACTGTGGTCTGACCACAAACTAATTGCCCTGGATATACATATCCCACCTCCACCACCAGCACAAACGACTACAGTGAATAACATTTCAAATGCAAACTTTACACTTCGTAACTCTGAGATGGTATCCTTTAAGCCCACTGGGCCAGTGGAAGACACAACCCACAATGCTGACTCCTTCACAAATGATTTCTACGGACATCTCCAAGAATGCATGGATCATGCAATCCCATATAAGACCAAGACACTCTCCACAAAGGGAAAGCATCCTGTCTGGTGGACCCCAGCCATAGACAGATTGTATAACAAAAGATGGAAGCTACTGCAAGACAGAGCATAATTCCATAAAGGGAAGGCATGTCTGATCAGCACTAGTAAAGAGCTATGTTCTCTCATGCAAACATCCATGGGCAACTTTGAGAGGGAAATCACCAGGGACACTGCAGATAACCACAAGGCCTTCTTCAGTTATGTTAGAAACCTGGTCAGAAACCCTCCAATATGCTCATAGTTAGTACATAACAACAAATAATTCACTGAACTGACAGATATTGGCAACATTGTGGCAGACAGGTTCAGTGCAATTTCCCCCCCCTCCCTCTCCCCCAAACGAAGACATACTTATCCCAGCTGAATGTAACCTCCCTGTCATCACAGATGTCCAGGTGAGAGCCACCCTCAGAAAAGCAAAAAACACAGCATCAATGGGACCTGATGGTATCCCTGGTTGCATGCTACATGAACTCCAAGAGGAGCTAAACACACATATAGAAGTGCTATGTAACAGTAGCCTGACTACAGGATATGTACCTGTACACTGGCATACAGCAGCAGTGGTTCCACTCCATAAAGGAGGCACTTCTACATACCAATACAATACAACACAATACAATACAATACAATATGCTATTGCCCCTGGGACTACAGCAGCATACTGTTCTGCTACCCTGACCATTGTGACACATGTGATGTGATGGTACCTGCTTCTGTCAAACAGTTACACAGGGTGACTCATATGGCATATTACCTATCTGAGTAACATTCAGCAGGGGTATGTGTGACATGTACTCATGGGGAGTCTTGCTTCTTAACGCTGTGTGGTTTATTGCAGGGTATGTCTTATCTGTGGGTAGGAACCTGTACCTCTGCCATGTGCTGTCTACTGCGGTGTCAAGGACGACACACAGCGGTCATTTAGGTTGTGGATGGTGTGAGGTGTTACTATGGTTGTTGGACATCTGTCATGGGTGTGACTTAAGTATGTAAATCCAGGAGTGGTAACCTCTATGTGGGTAGTATGTGTGCACTCTGTGGTGTTGTTAGTCACTGTGCACTGGTAATGTGTTTGAGTGCATTGTCACAGTGTGGTACATGTCACTGTGTCCTTCTCCACATCTGTAGCTGTCATGTGAGGTACATACCGTGGCAGCCATTGTGTGGTGTGGAGGGGTACACTGACCTACATGTCCATAGCTGACACACCATGTCTGCTGACACATACCATGTACAGGTATTCCAGGAATAGTGTGCTACTGTGACTATCATTGGGGGGACTATTGTACACATTTATGACCCTGTTCACCCCTGACACATGCAGTGGTGGGCAGCCAATCACATATCTGGTGGTTACTGGTGTAGGTGATTTGAAATGGGGTATGATACTCCAGTTTCGACACTGGTGTTCACTCCATGCCTTTGTCACCAGGCACCTGTTGCAATACATCTGTACACATGTGCCTCACTCAGAATATATATATATATATATATATATACATCTCTCTCTATATATGTATATATATATATATATATATATATATATATATATATATATATATATGTATATATGTATATATATATATATGTCTATATATATATATATATATATATATATATATATATATATATATATATATATATATATATATATATATATATATATATATATGTCTGTATACATATACACATATATATATATCGATGTACATATATTGCTATAGATATGGAGAGGGGGGGTGTGACAGAGAGGGGGTGAGAGTGACAGAGGGGGTGGGACAAGGGGAGTGTGAGATCTTCATATACAGTCATATCTGTAGATAGTCAGATCTGTCTGTCTATGTATATGTATCCACATATATCTATATCTGTATGTGTGTATTACATATATATGTTTCTACATATTCTATCTATCTACATCTGTCTATGTATTCCTACATCTCTCTCTATCTATGTATACATATATGCATATTATCTATATATATATATATATATATATATATATATCTATATATATATACATACATACATACATATATTGACATACATACGTATCCATATGATAGATAGGTATATCAACATGTTTGTTTACAAAACTGTATACACACACTAACATACTGCTAAACATACATAACTGTGAAACCTACTTTGTACATTGCACTACAACCTACATTCAACCTACATTGATATGTGCACATAGATGCCCTCACATACATATGTATGTACAGCCTTCACTGATAGTTGCTGTATGTCCCCTGCCCTATGCACATCTTCATATACATATAGATACAGACGAATGACACATATGGAGAGTTCACAGTATGTAGACTTTTAAAGTATTACTTTACATTACCTGTGTTTGTCAGAGCTGCTTGCATTGCCTTTTGGATTGGTGTCCTGCTGCTGCTCCAGTTGGCAGATGTCAGCTTTCTAGTAGGTTTTGTTGAGTGTTTTTGTTTGTGTATGTATTTTCTCTCTCTCTCTCTCTCTCTCTCTCTCAACTGGGAGTACAGCATGCTTTTGTAGGTATCTGCATATGTCCATGTGATGGCCTCTGCACCAATTGTTAGCCAGCATTTGCTAATTGCATGCAGCCAGTTGTGTACTGATTGCAGTTCTCACTGTGATTCCAGGACAGTGCTATAAAAAGGTATGTAAGATAGGCGTAGCCCTTTCAGAGTTTAAGGGCAGGGACCATGCTGGTATGCTGTGGACACTGTTCTGTGAGTGTAAAGGTTAGTATCTCTCTCATATTTCTGGCTGTGTTGCAGATTAACATTTCTCCATTAATTTCTCCAGTTTCCTGTACTAAGTGTGTATGTACACTGACACCTAAGACTACTACTACTGTTAATGTGGGTGTGTGTGCTTTCCTGTTGGACATGTGGTGTAACTGGTATATAGCAGTGGCTCTTGCACTTTGTTGCTATGGCTTCAATATTTGCCCTTTACATTCACTACTTGTATGCCTGCTAGGTGTCTTGACTGTAGTGTGTTGCTGTGGCTTTTCTATTTTCCATGTACATTCACACCTTGGAATGCTTGCTATATCTGCTAGGGTGTTACTGCATGCAGTGTGGTCTGGCCATGGTGTGGGCCTTGACATCTATTAGGGTATTTGAGTATGTTGCTGAGCAGGCCCCAGAGACTCTCAGGTGCATCTTTTATCTGCCTCATGGAATGGTACATATCAGTGGGGTACACCCATTAAATTGTCTGGTATTCTGCAGTTGTGACTGTGGGTTAGCATGAGCATATATATTCCTACACTATTTCCGACGTGCAAGTGGTGCATACTTT
Source organism: Protopterus annectens (assembly GCF_019279795.1). NCBI lineage: Eukaryota > Metazoa > Chordata > Ceratodontiformes > Protopteridae > Protopterus > Protopterus annectens. Next base: position 818,593,339 of record NC_056727.1, read on the forward strand.
CAGTACTTCATAGTTACCATTGCCTGTGTTGTAACACATTTCTGCCTACTGTTTGTACATTTCACAGGGAGTCTGTGGGGCATCCCTGTAACTCAGTCACTGTTGCTATGTCTAGGCTCTTAACTATTCAAATATGGCAGTGTCAGACCTCTCAAGTGTACAGATATTTGCAGGATGTCCACATTTCTGCCTCATATTTTTGGTCCATATCTCATAAACAGCTTTTTCTGGCAAATCACTGAGGGCTCAAGTCAGACTATAGTGACAAACATTTCAGTTTCAGACTTCATACCCTTCCAAACATCCAACATAATGCAAAACCTGTTACTCTCTCAACTGTCTAAGTTTGTTTGAGCAATATTTGGAATGTGTCCCTGTTTTTGGGCCTTTGCTCCACATTTTTTATTACTTAGTCCGGATGTGTTGCTGTAAGAGGTTGTGGGGTATGGGCAGTGATTATCCTGCTGTGAGTATGTGTGTGGCTTGTAAGGTGCTACAGTGACATTATTACCTAATAGCTACCAACTAGCATGGCTGTTTCTGTTCACACACTACTATTATAGAAATCCACTACATTTGACAGTAAATATACATGACATGCTTTGTGTACTACACATCCTATATTCCCTTTACATTCATTCCTACTATTGCATGATATATTTATTGTAGCACAATGGTCTTATATAACAGTCATGGCTTAGTGGTAAGTCATGCAGACTACTGTTTCCAAGGTCCTGGGTTCGGGACTGACAGTGGGATTTTATTTTGCTTTTGAGCAGACTACAGGCCTTGTCTTTCAGAGTGACTAAGGCACTTTTAAGCAGTTGTAACCGGGTTAGTGCTGGTTTGCGTGGAGCTCACGCATGCGCACTGGTGTTCAGCTCCGCGCACACCCGCTTACAACTGCTTAAAAGTGCTTACTCTTGCGCACACCCGCGCTAATTTCTTTGAAAGAAATGAAAATGGGGAGACAGGAAAGTGGTGAAAAAGGGGTCACAAAGAGGGTAAGACAGTAGGGAAACAAGCTCGGGTTTTGCAGGAGGGATGTAGGTAAGGCCCATAGCTGCCCATTTCTTCATCAGTAACAGCTGTGCATATGTTTGTAATTTGGTGTGACATTTGAAACCTTCCACCCCTGAGAGAGGTGTAAGGACAACAATAATACTTGTTGTACAGCCAATTGTAATTGACAGTTTCCATGTCCAGCAGACACATGTGCGAAATGGGCAGGTATGTATAGGGCGTAATTTTTTTGTGGGTACAGAGTGCCCTTTTTTTTTTTTTTTTTTCAGGTGAGAGTGGTATGTCAGGTACAGGAAGTTGGTATAGCTGGGGAGGTAGGTTGGGTAGGTTAACAGACAAGACAAACAAGACGCATACAGGGGCGGTGTATGACACATGGGGGGGTTACACAATTGACGGGGACGGATGTTTGGATATCTCGAGCCCATGAGCCCACAAATGGCAACAGTGGAACTGATATCCCCACCCATGGGCAGTTGCCACTGTGCCTTCACTGCCCAGGATGGGGCTGTGCTGGGGGCTGTGTAGGCCGGGCAGTAGGCATGCCCATTAGTTGTGCCACCCATACCGCAAGCTGGCATAGGGGCCCAAAAACAGAGTCCCGGATCTCCCTACGCACCACAGTCCGGACATTACGGAGGGTGAGTGGATGTTCTCCTCCGGCCACACTTGCAGAGGGGGGATGAGCCCCATCCCCTGCAGCGCTTCCACCTGCAGGTGGCACAGGGCCACCGGAGGAGGGTCCGGCCTGGGCACTACTTCCAGGTGCACTCGCCAGCTGAGGAGGGAGAGGTGGGTCCGCTGGAACCCGCCTTCCCTGTCGTCCTATGTTTTGCATTATGTTATGACGGTTTGGGTTAGTAACATACAATACCATTCACAATTAGTTGTAACAGCATGCATTAGTATTCCCATTAACCAAACACCCATATATTCAAACCATTGAACAGCAAGCATAACACATGCATAATTTGAACAGCAATACACAGTTCAACAACATGTAGGGTTGATTGATGGCAACAGGCCATCAGGTGTGGATGTATGAACAGGGCAGATGCATCAACGTACATGCAAATATGTATGAACCAACAGGATAAATGTCCAGGGGTGTTAATTGTGATTGCACATATAAATTTCACATGGAATGGATTATATGTGGTTATAGGGTAGGGTGAAGAAAATTTAATTAACAACTTCAAATACCAATACATATGCTATACATTTCTAATAGCTGCAGATATATACACACTACAGTTCTGCCTACAGTTTCCTATGTGATAACTACTTCAGGTTGGTGATAGGAATGTTACTGCTACATCAATATACATTTTCATTTTTATTCATACACATTCATATCTGGCTCTGTTCAGCTACATCATCCTGCTACATTTGCTTTATATAGCTATAGACAACTGTGGATGTTTGGTATTTCAGACAACCATACTATCTGCATATTGCAGACTGAGAGCAACATATCCAGATTTTGGGACACACATTCCAGCTGCGGTACCATTTTCAACACATGTTACTGTTTGGTTCTGCCTGTCACATTCATTTCATTCTGTAATGACTACAGTATACTTTATTCAGGAGTTATTACTACTTTATTGGTGGATTCATAACTCTTTCTCATACTCTCTCACTTGTTTTATTTGTACAATTCAGGATGGTACTTAATTCTAGGCTTTATTGACATGTTTTACCTGTAGTTATAACAATCCTTTCCAACAGTCTCACTTCTGTCATGTTTCTGTATTTCAACAGGGATATATTTCACACGTGTTTTACTCAGCTTCTGCAGCTGTACTTTTCAGCCTGCTGCAGGTTATGTACTATTATATTACAGGTGGGACATCTTTATTTCAGACTTGTTTAATTTTTATGTTTGGATTACAGGCTGCATCACACTTTTGTAATCAAGCAATACTTGCAAACCCTCTTACACTGTTACTTGCACATTTTATTAATTAGTGACTACACTGCACTCTTTTGCTAACTGTCATACTTATATATTTATTTACAGTTACAGGGAGAGAATTACTGACCTGCCTGGTGGCGCAACCATGCCATCCTATCGCCATAGGCTCTACGGTTCGCAGAACGGACACCTGCAGCTGTAATATAAATAAAGTAATATTGGAATACACATCTCCATATTATCAGCTAGGTTAATTTCTTACATAAATAATTACATGTAACTTACTCAGTAGTGGGGCGTTGGGCATTTGCCGGGCCTCCTGGATCCAACGGTTCAGTTGGTCCTGCTTCCGTCTCTTCAGGTCTGCATGGTGGTGACGGACCTGCTCACCAGTCCTTGGTATCCCTGTGGCACTAGTGAGATCATGAGCCAACCGGTCCCATGCCTCAGCCCTATATGTTCCACACAGGACCTGGCCCTGCATGAGTTGGGCCTCATGATTGTGGCCAAGGAGCCAAACCATATATTTGGACTCCTCAATGCCCCACCTGTGTGCTTGGAAGCAACTACCCTCACCTACACCTGACATTCTGGCTGCAAGTCGGTTCTACAATTGGTTATGCTGTATATTCCCGCCTATGGGGCTTATATATGCCGTTTTTCCCGCACTTATCTGTAATTGGCCATTTTGGAATTGTATCAGCTTCACAAAGCCTGCTTTGTCATGCTCCTCTTTTTATTCATTCCTATATATATGCTATTACTGCATTTCTAAGCGCAGCTGTCATGGCTTAGTGGTTCAGTACCTTAACTATGGTGCATGGTATCCTGGGTTCAAACCTGGCCATTGCTTTTTATATTTTATGACTGTCTACACAGACTAGAAGGTGTGTCTGTGTAAAGGTAGCTTTGATACAGCTTGCTCAACGTCGCCCATCGGTTAGCTTGTTGGCACTGTGCACAGCTCCGCGCAAATGGGTTACGCCGGTTTACGCGTCATTTGGCTGTCAGCACGCATATTATGCTCAGCTCAGCTATGGGCACACAGTTTCAGCATGTTAAAACACTGCTCAACCCTGGGCACTCATTTTGCACCTGTTAAACCACTGCTCACCTACGGGCACTCATTTTATACCTGTTAAAACACTGCTCACCTACAGGCAGATGTACTCAACTTGTTAGACTGTAGCTCAGCTATAGGCACATCTGACATTTTTTTTTTTATTATCTCACATTTCTTCAAAATAAATGGCCCATTTCATTACATTTTACATAAAATATAATTTTATATGTGTACATATATGTCAGGGACTTGTTTCGTGCTTATTTCACTAAAAATAAAAATTGATGCTGTGGGGGTTTGAACCATGACTGCCTGCTCTTCAGCCAATGTCTCTACTGCTACGCTATTGCTTCTTGGTTTATTTTGCATATTTAGTTCTTATATGCTTTTCCACTGACTGCTAACTGTGGCTAAGCTATGGGCACGCCCGCACAAACGAGCACACTCACGGGCAAACATCTGTACAATTTTAAAAAAAAATTATAAGATGTTCATTTCTACATTTTATGTTCGTAGTCTGTGGGGGCATGTGTTGTGTTGTGTTTATTCACATTTACACGGGCTCTGTCGTGGGGGTTTACTTTCGGGACTTTTACTCTTCTGGGGGGTGTCCGTTTGCAGGGCTCGGCCTACGGACACGCCCCCTACTGTCTTCCACGGATCGTGTTTGCCTTAGGTGTGATTCAGCATGCCCTCATGCATATGCATGACATGCTGACGTCACACTGTTTAACTGCAACCTCCGTGTAAGCCTTGTAACTCTTACACGGAGGCTTCGTGAATCCTGCCCATTGTCATTTAATCCATAACCTTTATCTGCCTGTAGCAGTAAAATCCATTTTATTTCCTCACTCTCTATCTTGTTTAGCATATTGCTCCCCCTAATACTCTCAAACAGAAGACTTATCACCATAAATTCAAAGAAATGACCTTCTTTAGTTTTTAAATGTTTATTTAACGCATTCGTGGAAACATCCCTCCTTATATCACTGCATGCTCAAGCACCCTGTCCTTCAGTTTCCTACTAGTCATACCAGCATAAAAACAGGGGCAATTTTTGCAAGTTGCCAAATAAACTAATTGTGTGCTGGTACAATCTGCATAAATATCACCTTCAAACTTAGGTCCTGTAGTGGGATGGACAAAGGATTTTTTCTTTGAAATAAAATGCAACAGGGAAAAGTCCCGGTTCTATCTGCTTTCTTAACTTTTCTTGTCTTTTTTGCATAACATAACCTTTGTTTTAATGATGGAGTATTCTTAAAGGCAAAAGATGGGGTTAACCCAACAACATCATTTAGCTTCTCATCTACTAACAACACTTGCCAGTTTCATTTAATTATGTCACATAAATACCAATATTACTTAAATATTAATTATTATAAATAATTTCATACTCTGGCTGAATACCTCAATCAATCTAATCAGTTCTCCTTTGAGGATGGCCAACTCTGAATGTAACCAGTTGAAATCCTCCTTCCTTACAGGAGAAAACATCGAAGGAATATCATCAAGGGAATCCATGGTGCTCAAAAGTTACTAAAATGCAAAAGAAATCTTGTGCTCCCCAACAAATGAACCAAAATAAAACAATGTAGGGTCCACGCAAATAGCACCCGTACTCCCCTGTAGCAGTACTGAACAAAGTGAGCCAACTTACTATGCAGATAAGAATCTTTAATAGTCACATAGATTAAGCACTTTCATCTGCAAACCGCAGACTTCATCAGAATCTGTTAAAAAATGTCATTATATGCTTATATAGTTACTTACAACCAATAAAATCACTCTAACAATTATATTTTAAATTTTAAATAATCTGTCATTGAAGGAAACAGGAATAAAACTCATTACAATATATTTGACTACATACAACTCACAATAACCTTACTAAAATACATACAAAGAAATATGTATTTACTATTAATGATGATTATTCACAAGAACATAATATAAACCAAACTTATTGCCAATATCTGTACAAGAAATACAAAAAAATGTAAAATGGCAGATTTCCATAAAAGATATAACCCAGGCTAATATTAGATGCTACTCCCATTTGTTGGATGAGATTTTTGTCCTGTGGGAAGGTACCAACTAGGGTATTGAGCAATTTGTGAACTATATAATTAAGTCCAGTATGTTCTTAAAGTTCACCCGCATCCACAGTGAAGAGGGTATAGCCTATTTAGACACCTATGTAGAATATTCTGCAACTGAATTTAAATCTAAAATTTATAGGAAAAATACATTTAGCAACTCCTATTTGGAATATTCCAGCTGCCACCCATGGAAGCCAAAGAAAGATTTTAAAAGGTCACTGTGTTAGGGCAGCATGAATGACCTCAGAGTATGAGGATGTGAAGAAAGAGACTGAATATATAGGTAATATGTTTCAGGAAAGAGGATATCCTGTTTCCATGATTAGGGAGGTGCCTCAATATGTTATTAGTGAATGGGGTATTATAAACAAACCCCTACTGGGTGACGGTATGGTTTATACACATGAAGGCATAAATAAAGACAATTATGGGACAGCCTTCATCTTGGAATACAATCAGTCTGCTGAAGCTATAAAGAGCATTGTTCAACAAAACTGGGTTTTGTTAAAGGAGGACATGGAAGTGTACAATATTTTGGGGGAGAAGCTGATTTTTGTGTATAAAACAGAATGAAATTTAAAGCACAGATTTGAATACAAAGAAAATGGTATAGGTAATAGAAAGGACTTCCAAGGAACCAAAAAATGAGGCAGCTGTAACCAATTTTTTGCAATAAATCAGGATACAACTTTGGTATTAGACATCATCCATAGAAGTAGGGTGTATTTTAGGAGAGGTAATTGTAACACTATGAGGGTGATATATTTGGCAAAACATTGCAGCTGTTCTGCATTCTATGTAGGGCAAACCAACAGAGCCCTTAAGAAGAGAATTTATGAGCATTATTATTGTATTAGGAAAAAGGACAAAAATAATGCATTGTATAGGCATTTAGAATCTAGCAATGGATGTTCCAATTTTAAGTTTGCCATTCTGGAATACGTTTATATGAATCCCAGAGGAGGGGACATTAAGTGTATCTTAAAAAAAAGAGAAATCATATGGCAGTTAATGTTAAATGCAGCCAGCTATCCAGGTATTGGTAGTGTCACCATTACCCCAGTCTTAGAAATGAGACGATGGAAGTTAAAAAAGTTACATCTTTCCAGTACTGTTGCCATAGCTCAGAAGATAGAGCATCAGACTTTAGATATGAGCAACCAGGGTTTTCTCCTGGGTTATGTCTTTTATGGAAATCTGCCATTTTACATTTTTTTCATGTTTTTCATGTTTCTTTTGCAGATATTGGCAATAAGTTTGGTTTATATTATGTTCTTGTGAATAATTTTATCATTATAATTATGGGAGGGCCTTCATGCGTGTGTGTTGGGGATGTGTGAGGAATGGGTTTGTGTTGTTTAAGCAGATGTTTTGAAGGTCTAAGCAAGGCATTGTGTTACTGTGGTTGCTAGTGGATGCAGGCCATGATTCATTTTATTTACCAGTTGTGAAGGTAATGCAATTAAAAAAAAAAAATTCCTCAAGAGATGAACTTAAGATTAAGGGTGTGTTTAGCTCTGATTAGTATATTTGTGCAGGTGACAGGGTTATGTGATGCTACTAAATCTCAGATGGTGGTTTATATGTTTGAAGGATTGGGGTAGCTTTGATAGTGTGAAGATTGACAGACTGTGCTATTGACAATATAAGTTTACTGGGTTACAATCTGGGGGGTATTGGCTTTATGGAGGTATTTAAGTAAATAAAGAGGGTGGTTCATTGGTCAACAAATGCTATTAGATGTTTTGCCTTATAATACATAGTGGGTATAATGGTTGGATTATTATTAAATTTATCTTTTAGAAAAGGAAATCTCATTTTAGTCATTATTATATCCTTCAGGTGGCAGATGAAAGTTGCAGTTAGGTAGGATGGCATGCAGTTGGGCTTGCTTTGTTTTGGATGGTGTTGGGATTTTAGTGTTTTGGTGGCACATTTAGCAGGTAATGATTTGGGAATAATTACAAAGCTACTGTTGGTAGTAAGATAAGTGAAGATATGTTTGAATTATAGATGTTATACAAGGTATGGGTATCACTTTGGCATTGGGGAATAATTACAAAGCTACTGTTGGTAGTAAGATAAGTGAGGATATGTTTGAATTACAGATGTTATGCAAGTTATGGGTATCACTCTGGCATTGCTGAAGGATCATCAGTTTAATTTCATCTGTTTAGGCAACTGACCGCATAGGGTATTTATATGATAGGGTTTTGGGAGGCTGATGATAGGGATCCAGTTTGGTTCAGAAAGGATGGAGTACACCAAATGATGTTTGGCTTCAACCTTTTCAATGTCCAGTTAGTTTTGTTTTGGAAGGTTTTGTTGGAAGATGATTGGATGGGAAATAGGAAATTCACCCCGGGGATCACCTCTGTGGCTCTGCTCAACAGTGGCACAGGAAAATAATTTTCTTGGGTGGCAAAAGCCAGGGTACCTTTTTGGCTGGGCTTGTATAGGCCCCAGGACCAATAGCCTAGTACCTACCTATGAACCTATGAACCTACCTTTGAAGGAGGGGGAACAGCCTGGTCAGGCTGATGGACAGAGAAGAGGGGCAGGCTTGTCCCTCTTCTGTTCCCCCTCTGGTGTTGGATGTTCATTTCAGTGAGTTGGGAAATGAATGTGAGCAGCTGGACGCTGCTTAATAAGTAAAAGTAAGCAGGCTGAGGTAAGGACACTGCTTATTTGATTGGATGTTTAATTCAATAAGTGGGAAAGTGAACGATGGGATGCTGCTTGATAAGTGACATAAGTGACGCTGCTTATTTGGTCAGTGTGAGTGAGGTCATGCTGCCCTACTTAACAGTTATATGGATGTTTATGCTGTGATTGGTCAGGGTGAGTGAGGTCATGCTGCCCTACTTAACAGTTATATGGATGTTTATGCTGTGATTGGTCAGGGTGAGTGAGGTCATGCTGCCCTACTTAACAGTTATATGGATGTTTATGCTATGATTAATAAATTAAAATATTGGTCAATAAAGTTATGTTCATGGAAGCTTAATAAAGGTCATCAAACGTCATTTGTTGTGATCTGTTTATTGAAGGGGAAAGGGCCAAGCCACAATGTTGCTGATACTGCAACACAGCCATTGTTGTATGGCATTCACACTTCACATTTTGTGAAGTAAAGGTAATTAGCTTGGAATTAATCATATAAAATGAAACTACATAACTTTCAGGAGGATTCAGAAGAAACTGCCCGTAATGTATTAACATACAAAATAATAATTTAATTTTACACTGAATGTACTATGCTTGTTGGTTAGAATGATGTGTATGAGCCCAGGTCACATTTGAAAAGGGTCTCTGGACAAGTCCACCTACCAAGTTATCAAATAATAAAAAATAAATAAATAAAATAAGTATACCAAAAAACAAACCCAACATTGAGGACAAAGTGTACTCCAACCAAAACAATAATGAAAAAATAAAACAATCAAAGTGCAAGGAACTCAGAAAAAAATTGAGATTAGGGTAGTTTCTTTTAATATCCACTTTTGTAAAACTTCATCAGAACACATACAAAAACTAATTGAAAACATTCTCCTTATATACATCAAATATTTTTGCAACCAGTAAAATGACTTCTGTTTTAATTAACTTAATTAAAACAATTAAAATTAATAGACTCCACCTCTAACTAGTTAATGGTCATACACCTCTTCATTTTTCTGTCCTTTAAAAAACACAGTGTTAATGTGTTCATTCAAACCAGGTAGAGAATCAGACTTTATGATACAGTTTTTGAAAAGGAAATCATATTTATAACTAAGCTGTTTAGAGATAGAGGGTACAATCTAGATTTTTGGGAAAAGACAGCAGAAGAGATATTTAGTATAAGACACTATTTTTATATTTATTCTTCTTGATGGGTTTGTGAATAAAAAAACTCCAGTAATGGGGAAGGTGTTCAAAATGTAAACCCTAATCTAAATCCTGGTAAACAATTTGTATCTCAGTGTGCATTGGATATGTCAATAGACACTGTATGAATTCAACATCTAATAGAAAACAACTGGAAAATTATCAGTGGAAACAAGATGTGGTTGAGGACTTAGGTGAGTATCCATTGTTTGTGTAGAAAAAAGATGTCAGTTTTAAACATCTGTCAGAGAAGGATGACTCTAAGATAATACCGCCTGGTACTGACAAAGGCAGAGGGACTTATAAGTGTTACAATTGTTCAGTTTGTAGATTTATTTATGATGGTCCCTCTATGGTATTGTTACATTTAGCATTCATAGTCAAACCCAATGGTAGGTGTCATTGTGGTTCTGAGGAAGTAGTTTACATTGGGATCTCTTCAGGATGCAATTGTTTTTATGTGGGCATGCCATCAAGACTAAAGACAATAATAATGCATTGTTTAAGCACACTATTGTATGTGAAAAATATAAAAAGTTTTACTTCATAGTTTTGGAACAAGTTTACCCTGATAAGTGGGGTGGTGACTTTAAAAAACATGTAGAGAAAAGAGAGGTTCACTGGCAAATAAGGTTAAAGGCCAATTCTCTACCTGGTTTGAATGAACACATTAACAATAAGTGTTTTCTAAAGGACAACAAATAGAAGGGGTGTATGACCATTAACTAGTTAGGGAGTGTATTTGTTTTAATTGTTTTGATTGAGTTAATTAAAATTAAGTTATTTTATTGGTTGTAAAAAACATTTGATGTATATAAAAATCATGTTTTAAGTTAGTTTTTGTATATGTTCTGATGAAGTTTTACAAAAGCAGATATTAAAAGAAACTATGTTAATCTCACTTTTTTCTGAGTTTTTTTTTTTTGTGCTTTGAGTGTTTTAAAATAAAATAAATATGTATTTACCAAATATTAAATAAATAAAATAAAAAATAAAGAAAATCTTTCATGGCACTGCTGTACTTTGAATAATCCCCAAAAAAACACTGCAGTTCTGAAAAAAATGAAAAAAAAAATTAAAAAATATATAAGTAACAGAAGTCAAGTAATTTAATTTCTGTTTAAAACATTAGACTACAAAAATGGCAGACTAGTACATTTTATTCTAAGACTAGCCTGTGTCTACTAGTTGCATTCTGGTTGTTTTTTAAACACTCCAAGTGCTTTCAGAAACTCACTCAAAAACACAGTAGTCATTAGGAGGATATATACTTGACCTGTATGATTGACTGAATAATAGTGAAGCGAATATACGTTATATAAACATCATAATGTCTGGAATGATATATCATATGCAGGCACATACTGCATGGTGTAAGCATGATTAAAAATAGTAACAAGTAAATTAATATGTTCCATTTGAGCTTAATCATTCAGCCTATTAGCCGATATGTGTGCATTTTGATTATTCTGAAATGTGTTTTACATGTAGTAAAACATTATTAAAATAATGTTTTATAACAAACTATATCATTATTACCCTGTGTTTCACTGAAAAAGGAGTAGAAAATGAATGAAATAATCTAAATGCAAACAGCAGAGCTAATCAAAAAGGGCACTTCAATGTCAAAACATTAAAATGATCCAGATTTGTATTTGAAACTTATAGCCTCTGGGTTGAATGAATTATAAGATGAAAAGGTTGCAGTGGATAATATCTAACCAAATCTAACTATAATTAAAATAACTGGCGATTATGTTGATCTGGATATTAGGCATAATCCCTTCAAATAAAAATGAGTTTGGGCACTCTGGAATGGAGTATATGAAGTCTGTTTTTGAACACTCATTCCTGTAAAAATACAAAACAGAATGCTTATAGCATTTGATCAGGAAGATGCAGTTATTGTTAAGATGTGCTACTTATTGGAATAAGTAAGAAAAAGTATAGTCACATGAAAACTTTATAAAAAACAAGATTTGAGAAACTAAGTTTTTTAAATATCTCAAGGTAATGAAAGCATTGACACTTGTGCTATGCAATTATGATCACCTGTTGCTTAAAGATAAATTGGCATATAGCTGGGATCAAATGTACTGAACAGTGCAGTGGTGTTAATTTACAGTAAAATTAGTTCCACCTGAGAAACAGCAATTGCAGCATGAAGATAGGCTTTGGCACTAGAGTAAGTACAGGCAGAGAACTGAGGGCAATATGCTTAGTTAAGTTTTGAAAGAAATAAGTAGCACTTGTGCAAGTCATACTGCTGTTAGGACAACACTATATAACAATGTCAATGAAGAAATAAGGAACATGTAAAAGATGAGTGGCTGCTATGGTGACACATGGAGATAAACTTTTGGGACAAACGGGGAAGAGTATCTACCTACTTCTTATGAAAGGGAGGGTCAGAGGTAGAGCCAGAGTCAGACAAATGAGAACATCACTGGGAGAGCCAGAAAGTGGTATAGAGAAGTACTGTATTTTATACACACACACTTGTGTGAGTGTGCACACACACACACACACACACACACACACACACACACACACACACACACACACACACACACACAAAGAGAAAGAGGCTGAGCATCTGAAAAACTGATCTTTTGAGAGAGATTGAACCTTGATTAAATGTTTTGGGTATGCTCATTGAAAGAGAGAGAGAGCAAGAAGTGTTTAACTCTTGCAAAGATAAATTGAACTGTGAGTGATTTACTTCAGTTAAATTTTAAGACATTGACCCAAACAGGATTCTGGGTTCCCGATATAATGTGGATAAAGTCATATGATGATAACTATAAATAGCTGCACTGCACAAATTCAGTGTAAATTATACTATAACCACACAGTAAGTCTCCAGAGTGTTTGCTAATATTATACAGTGGGAAAGATACACCAAAGCTGTCATTGTGCAATTAAAGTACAATATGGCATAATAGATGTTTACCTTATAGATACAAGGTACAGCATTTGATTCTGAAATGGCATAAATTGCTAGGCTTGAAATGGCTAGCAAAGACAGCTAGCCAAGTACTGAACTATGAACCTATATGGGGTAATCATCCTTACATGATAATAATCTAGCTACAGAAGGCTGCACATCATGTGGTCACTTACTTTCTAGAGAGTAAAGTTTAAGTAAAGACTCCTGGAGATTAGACTACATCCATAATGTCACTATCTAATTTACTTGCCACTCAGACACCAAATGTCAGATACGAAGAAATATTTCCTAAAGTGATGAAATATATATAAAGATTTAAAAAAATACATCTGTTTTCCGGGGGTTATGTACAAGAACATAAATAAGTATAATCTGCAGTGGAAAATGATTCAGCTGCAATCAAGAGGAACATCTTTGATGTGAAAATAAAAAGATCAGGAAAATATGAAGCTATAGATGCAGGACTTTGATTACTCAATGTGTGTGAATAAACCCAAAAATCCTGAAAAGGTACAATGTGTTATATTTGTGTATGTTACTGTGGAAAAAAAAGTCCTGAAGCTATTTAACTGTTTTACTTTTTTTAAAATGAGAAAGACAAAATACCAGATATAAGAAAAATTTAGCAACCATGGTGAACATAGAAATAATGCACTTTTTGTTAAACATTTGCTCTTTCAAAGACATTAACAGTTTATGGTATATTTGTTCACCATTTGTTCTTTGAAAGACATAACAGTTTATGTCTAAGAAATGAGCCAAATGGCATGCTACTAAGAATGTGATGTGAGAGGTAATACAAGGCTAAAGGAAACTGGGTTAAAATACAATCCATTTTTCTTTTTCTTGTCTCTGCAATTGGTGTGTTTGTAGAAATGTGTGACCTTTCATCTTTTTGAACATAAAAGGACAAGAGAATGGGCAGGATTCACGAAGGCTTGCACGGAGTCTAAGAGTAGTGTAAGACTCCATGCAGTCCTCGCGATCCAGGAACAGCTCAAAATTCCGTGTAAGACACCAGCTAAAACGTCTCTTACACGGAGTGGGCGTGGATATGCTAATCACCTCACTTGCAGCCGAAAGGCATGCAAATGAGGTAGATTAGTGATCCACGAAGCCCAAACCAGCCCATGTAAGAGCCGTTTTAGCTGCAGAAATGTACTCAGTTGACAACTGAGTACGTTTCTGCAAAAAACACAATGGAGCCATGTCATCTCCAAATAATGGGTGCATATGTGTCAGGCAGCATGCCAATGGCTAAATATGTGGCCATTGGCAAGGTACCCCGATGCAAATATGAGAAATAAATATTTTTTTTTTGGCGATCGCCGATATTTAAACGCAGTGCAGCCCCGCGCAAACGGGCTGTGCTATATAAAACATAAAAATGAAGGTTATAAACCCACAAATGTGGGTTTTATGCAATACATGGATTTACAATGCAGGGACCAGCAGTCCAAAAGCAACATGGCCACAGTTTAATGGTTGCTAAGAGGGGAAGCTGAGTCTAAGACATGTAACTAAGCATTAGTAGGCAATCTGATGTAAATGAGTGTTAGGATACTGAATCTCACTGTCACATAGCAAATGAGCACATTCTGAGTAGTGTAGGAGTTACATAAGGGGGAGGAACAGAGTAGGAGATAGGTGACATCACAGGGGGGAATGGCAGAAAGAAATGCAGTTCATTGGAGGTCAGTGTTACATGACAGATGTCAGACACATATCATGGAAAGAGGAGTGCCACAAGATAAGCATGGGAAAGTCAAGAAATGGAAGGTGTACACTGTTGCTTACACCAAAGTTTCTTGCTGGGCATGCATGCGCACGTGTGTGCGTCATGAGGTGCGAGTAGGGCAGTGTGCGCGCGTGTAAGGCAGACTGAGCATGTGGGAGCCTGTTGGCAGACTTGTAAGACTGTTTGCGCTGGTGTGTGCGTGTTTTAACCCGAATAAGAAGATTCTAAACCGTGTAAGCATGTGTGCGCGCATGTAAGCCACTGTGAGCGCGTTTCTGCTGGTATGCGCATTGCTCCCCCCTGAGGAAACAGAGAGGAAAAAGGAAGCAACAGAATTAGTAGGAAGCTAGCAGGGAATACTGCTGGAGCTAGCAGGTGAAAACAATTAGAAGCAGGCAATTACACAGGCAGAATAGTAGCCCAGCCAAGCACTTAAAACTCTGCAAACAGCAGTGCATGATGTTTCTCTCAAGAGACAATGCAAGACAGGAGTAAGCTATTAGAAGTGAAAACTAAAAAAGCTGAACTCAGAGCAGAAATGCTAGGGGCTGCCATAGCTGTCATAAGGAGACATAGGCTACTTGCTGAGGGTGGTGACAATGCAAATGGTGCCAGACAAACCACAGTGAGGAGACGGAGAAGAGTGTTCAGGCCCAGGGTCACCTACCACGGGTTACATGAGCTGGAGATAGTGGAGCGCTATAGAGTGAACAGAGACCTCCTGCAGCAAATTGTTGAGCTGTGCAGGCCACACCTCACACACAGAACCAACAGAGGGGAACCCATCCCAGTGGTAACCAAGGTATGTGTTGGCCTAAGAATACTAGCAACAGGTACCTTCCAGAGACCAATTGGTGATATGATGGGGATATCACAGGCATCAGCCTCCAGGGTACTGCACCAGTTCCTGGATGCCATGTCAGCATATGTCGGTGATCATGTATATTTCCCCAATGCCCGTGAGGTATTGTCCAGCAATATGCATCTCTTCCAGCAAAGAGCGGAATACCCTGAGGTAGTGGGTGCAATAGACTGCACGCACATACGCATCAAAGCATCAGCTGGTCAGCGGGGTAGGGCCTACATAAACCACAAGGGCTTCCCCTCCATCAACTGCCAGGTCATGTGTGATGCCCAGGGCATAATAATGAATGTGTGTGCTGGCTGCCCTGGGAGCTACCATGATTCCCATATCTAGCATTTGACACAGCTGTACCAGACTTTTGCCAATGGGGACATCCCACATGGACACCTAGTGGGGGATGCAGGTTATGCACTGGAGCCGTGGCTGATGACACCCATCAGAAACGCACACACACCTGAACAGGAATGCCATAATGAGGCACACGCACAAACATGTAATGTAATAGAGCATGTGTTTGTGCTACTCAAGTCACGGTTCCGGTGTCTGGACACATCTGGTGGAGCCTTGCAGTACTCACCAACTACATGTACCCAAATTGTCATGGTATGTGCTATGCTACATAATATGATCTTGCAAAAACAGCTGCAGCAGGACCAGCATAGGGCCGGGCCAAACAGCCCCCCACCATTGCCAAGGCCATCACAGGCAGAGCGTGACTCGGAGAAGGAACAACCTCAGCCTGCCCCAGTAGGCAGAAGGAGGTGTGCCCAGTATGCCCTGGCCTTGGCAAAGAGGCAACGCATAGCGCATACACTGGCTCAGTAGGAACCCTGGGAATGATACCCCTCTCTGACTCACTCATATAATAACAGGGATGCCTAAAATGACATAACCTGCTCTCAAACATGTACAGGGAGTGTAGTATGTGCATCTGACAGAGACAGCCCTGCAGCACCAGCTGAGGCATGAATGCCATGTGTTAAGCAATGTAACACCATGTAGTATATGCAAACTTGATGACCCTGACTAACATCCTACCCTCACCAAACATGATGCCACAATATGACGATGAGATAATCAATTGCAATAATTGGCTGAAGTATTGCTGTTAGTCAAAGGGGATCCAATGTGTGCCAGCCTGGGATGACATGCTGAGCATGACATGATGCTCCACCTGCTAGGGGTGGCGTGCACCTATCAGTCCTGGCCATATGGATACTGGCAAAGGCTGTTGTTACCCACAGCGTGCCTTGAATAGGTAAGGCTCAAAACACAAACCCACCTCCATAGGTATCACAAGGGATAACAACCTAGATGTAATGCTACCCAATGCCAGAAGTCTAAACAGCAAGATGCATGCAGTCTAAACTCCCCCATTATGGAGAATGTTGATATCTGTCCTGTAACAGAAAACTGGGTCAAGGCTCACAACTGCACCCTAACACTACCAGGTTACACCTCATACTGTGCTGTACCGCCTCAAAACATGGAACAAGCTACAAAAGGAGGGTGACTAGCAATAATTGTCAAGGATAACCACACCCCCATGTTGGTACCATAACAAGAAGCAGCATGGACTAGCCATGGTCAAGTAACAGTGGCTAAAACTGCCTCCCAGTTTATAGCCTGCTACAGACTACCATCCTAACACCAGGAACTGCACTTGGCCTATGTTGGAATACATGAATATATCAAGCCCTCCAAACCACATTATATTGGGTGACTGACAATACCCAAACATAGACTGGGAGGATTATTCTATCTCCAACACTGTAGGACAAAAGTGCCTAGAATCCATAAACCAAAATGCCCAGGAACAACGTACCACTCCCACAAGAGGGGTAAGCATACTGGATGTGATAATCAGCAACATGGGTACTGGATGGCAAGATGAGAAGTGTATCCCAATCACACCGGATATACGCATCCTGACCACAGTCCCTGGCCAGAAAACCACAGTGAAAAACATGTGTAAAGCAAAAGTTGCACTCCTCCAAACTGATGTGGAATCCATTAAAGGCCCTGTGCAGGTGCAAAATATGGGTCACACCTCAGAACCTGTTATACAGGCATTCCATGAACACTGCCAGGAATGCATGGATTATGCAATCCCAAATAAAACCAAGACACAATTCCATACACACAGGCATCTGGCATGGTGGACACCAGCCATTACCAAACCATGCAAGAGAATGAGGAAGCTACTACATGATAGAGCAAACATAAAAAGGGAAGTAATCACTAATCAGTAGTGTGGCAATAAAATATGTCCACTCATACAATCCACTAAGGCCAGCTACAAGTTGAATCTGTGATTCTTGAGGCAATGTTACACCTGCCCCATGTACACAGACAACCCTCACATCTCCCCATGAAATGCAAATATATGTGACAGATGCAACCATTTATCCAAACCGGAGGCTGAGCTCTCTCAACTCAGTACTGTCAAAACTAGTCAGGAGGAGAAGGTAACCAAACACATCACAAACCCAGTCTCACATAGACCTAGCACAACTGCAAACCAAAGACATAAACACAGAAAAACATTCCCAGAGGCCCTAATTACAAACACACTACATCAACAGAGGCCTCCAAAGCAGACACCCAAGCAACCACTACCTCCAAACATAGCACATGCAACACATAGTGCACAAAACTGGTGTGCCAAACAGTCACAGGCCAGAAGGAGAAACAACATGCCTGATACAGTTGTAATAGGTGACTCCATAGTCAGACACACTGCTGTCCCGCTCACCAGACTGAACAAGGAAAGGGTACAGTAAGCTGCCTGTAGGCTGCTACAATACGCAACATAACACAAGTACGCAGGTCACCCCAAAGCAAGTAGAAATATGATGCAGTCATTGTCCATGCTGGTGTGAATGACCTGAGATGTACCTCCCCAGACTACATGAAAAGAGACATAGATGAGCTCTCCGATTATGTAGTCCAGGCCGGTATGACACTGACCGTGTGCAGCATCCTACCCTCACCAACAATGATGCCACAGTACAAACACAGAATGATCAGCTTTAACAAGTGGCACAATTACTGGTGTCATTCCAAGGGGATCCAATGTCTGTCTGCTCGGGATGTCATGCTTGACAAGCCACACTCCTGTGCCAGGGATGGCTTGCACCTGTTACCCCTGGGCATCTGGATATTGGATAAGGCTCTTGCCACCTCCATAGATCCGTTCGTAGGCAAGGCTGAAAAGACTAACCCACCTCCCTAGAAAACATAAGTGGAAAGAAACATAAGGGTAATGCTGCCCAATGCCAGACGTGTAAACCTCAACATGCATGCTCCCAAGGCCCTCCCCAGTATGGAGAACATCGATGTCTGTGCAGTGACAGAAACCTGCAGCAAGGCTCCTGACAGCACACCAGCACTACCAGGTTATACCTCATATCATGCGTTATGGCCCCAAAACCTGGACCAAAACATAAAAGGAGGGGGAGTATCCATATTCAGCACAGACAACCACACGTCCAGGTAACTGACAATGCACGAAGCATCAGAGACCACCCATGTGCAACTAACTGTAGGCAAAACTGCTGTACAGTCTGTAGCATGCTACAGACTACACTCTCACACACAGGAACCCCACTCAGCCATCCTGAAGACACTGGACAGTATGAATGTCTCACCAAATACCAAACAAGGTACTCACAAATTACCACATAGGTGGTAATCCATTATGTATGGAATGAGTAATCAGGGACCTAGGGACACAAGTGGACAGTAACCTGTCATGTGACACTCACATTGCCAACATGGCTAGGAAGACTGTCTATATTGGACACCATATCATGAAAGGATTCACATCTACGTCAACAGAGGTCATTGTGCCCCTATACTGTTCTCTTATCAGACCCATAATCTAGTACAATGCCTCATTTGGGATGTACCTTACCCAACACCTGCAGCAGTTAGAAAGACCTCAAAGGTACCTCACCAAGAGGATAAAGGGTCTCAAATATTTGTCATATGCTGCCTGGCTGTAGACACCCCAGCTGTATGCAGTCACATACTGCCTATGCAGAGGCGTTGCATGCCTGTTGTACAAGGCCATGTCCAACACAGGAGTAATGGACATGCTCCACCCCAGAAAACCCAAATCCATCAGAGCTGTGAGAGTGAGAGATGTCAACCTCAACACATAATGAAATAGGATGTGCTGAAGGGTCAGATACATAACCCAGAGGCTCCCTACACCCTGGAACGGAATCCCACTCCATGTTAGGCAGAGCCCCTCACTGACTCTCTTCAACAGGAATCTTGCCAAGTGGATGGATGATCGTAGATGTACACTGGGGGTCTTCACTGTGTCACATCCAGACAGAAGCACAGTAAAGTAAA
The DNA here is from genome assembly GCF_019279795.1 of Protopterus annectens. NCBI lineage: Eukaryota > Metazoa > Chordata > Ceratodontiformes > Protopteridae > Protopterus > Protopterus annectens. The sequence goes on from NC_056727.1 coordinate 818,613,230, forward strand.
TCATAAATGGCCATAATATTCACATAGCAAGGGGTGGCGAAAGCCACACACACTCTGGCTAGGCTTAGAAATGCCCTAGGGCGGATAGCCTAGTATGAACCTATGAAGATACAAATTGTACAGGACACTAAGAATAATCACAAGGCTTTCTTAACTGATGGTAGGAACCTTCTTGGGAATTCACAGATATGCTCTGAATCACTCAAATATTACAAACAACATACCAAACACACACACACATATTGCCAACATCCAACCTGACAGGTGCAGTGCAACCCCCCCCCCCAAAATGCAAAATATCTACCCCAGCAGAGTGCTGGCCCCCTGACATTGCAGATGCTGAGGTAACAGCCAGCATCTACAAAGCAAAACACACAGCATCAATGGTATGAGATGGTGTCCTGGGCTGAGTCCAACATGGACTCCAAGAAGAATGGAATGCCAAATAACACTACTGCTCAATGTCAGCCTTAGATATGTACACAAAGAGCAGTGTACAACAGCAGTGGTCCTTCTCCACAAAGGTGTTGCCTGAATGGATACTGCAAACTACCACCCCAGAATGCTGACAAGCTTGGACTGCAAAGCTATGGAAAGGATCAGCATGTACCTCAGACATAAAGATATTGGGGACCTACTGACACTGGACCCTACCCAGTGTGGCTTTCTTAAGTGCAGATCCTGCCCCTTAAACATGTTTGACTCATTTGAAACAGTCATTAAGGTCATTGATGAGGGGAATGTGGTCCACACAGCCTAGCTGGACCTTGCAAAAGGCTTCCATACAATACCCCACGTGTTCATTATAGATAAGCTCACCAGCTTAAATAGGACAGAACCCACAGGGTCAGAGTTGCTGGAGCTATGTCAGACTCTAAGACAGTCACAAGCGGTGTCCCACAGGGCTCAGTCCTGGGACCCCTCTTGTTCGGCATTTATTTTTCCGAGGTACAGGCAAACATAGGAGAATTGTGGCTGACAAAGTTTACAGATGACTGCAAACTGGGCGCCATAATTGATAATCCAGCGGACACAAACATCCTTCAGAGAGGCCTCATAGAAATGGATAATTGGTGCCAGAGCCATGGCCTTAAGCTGAACACCAAAAAATGTATAGTCATACCCTTTGGGAAAAACAAGGTACCGACAAATTACCACATAGGCGGTAATCCATTAAGTACAGAAGAGGTAATCAGGGACCTAGGGACCCAGGTTGACAGTAACCTCTCATTTGACACTCACATTGCCAAAGTGGTTAGGAAGACCTTCTATATTGCCCACCTTATCATGAAGGGTTTCACATCTAGATCAAGAGAGGTCATTGTGCCCCTGTACTCTTCTCTTATCCGCCAATGATTGAGTACAATGCCCGTTTGGGATGTAACTCACGCGACACCTGCAGCAGTTGGAAAGACCCCAAAGTTCCTCACCAAGAGGATAAAGGGTCTTAAACATATGTCATATGCTGCCCGACTGAAAAAACTCCAGCTCTATTCAGTCGCATACTGCCTACTCAGAGGTGATCTGTGCCTGACGTACAAGGCCATGTCCAATCCTGAATTAATGGACATGCTCCACCTCAGAAAATCCAAATCCATCAGAGCCAGGAGAACAAGTGACTTAAACCTCAACACAGAAATAAATAGAACGTGCTGGAGGGACAGATTCATAACCCAGAGGCTCCCTGCACTCTGGAACAGAATCCCAGTCCATGTTAGGCAGAGCCCCTCACTGACTATTCAAGAGAAATCTCGACGAGTGGATGGGAGATCGTAGGTTTACCCTGGGGGTCATCTCTGTGTCACTACTAGACAGAGGCATAGTAAACTAAACCCTAAAAGGGCGTAGTATTCTCATCCTAAGGGGTGGTGTAAGCCACATACACTCTGGCTAGGCTTATAAATGCCCTAGGGCAGATAGCCTAGTACGAACCTATGAACCTATGAACCTATAAACCCCTATGTCAGTAGAGGGGTTGCAAACCAGACCAAGGACATAACTGACATGGTCAGAAATGCTACAGCCATGTCAGACTGCAAACCAGATACAACTGGCATCCCACAAGGCTCGGTCCTGGGACCTCCCTTGTTTGGTATATATGTCCCATAGGTATGGGCCAACATGGAAGGACTGTGTCTGAACAAGTTTGCAGAGGACTACAAACTGACCACCATATCTGACCCTCCAGCTGACACAAGCATCCCACAAAAGGGCCACATAGAAACAGACAACTGGTGCCATAGCCATGTCAGCAAGCTAATTGCAGAAAAGTGTATAGTCAACTCCTGTGGATATACAGTAAGTGCCCACCAATTACCACATAGGTGTTAACCCATTAAGTACTTAAGATGTAATAAGAGACCTGGGGACACAAGTTGATAGATATCTTGCATTGGACAACCATGTGGCTGTAGTGGTTACAGAAACATACCATATACCCACCTAATCATGAAGGCAGTGAGATCTAGATCAGGGGAGGTCATTGTGGCTCTGCAGTCATCCTTCATCAGCATCACAGTTGACTACAATGGCCCCTGTGGGATGTACCTCAGCAGACACCTCCAACAACTGGAAAGACCCCAGAAGTACCTCACCAGGAGTATCAAAGAGCTTGAACAGATGCCATGTGTTGCCTGATTAAAGAAACTGCAGCTCCACACACTGCCATACTGCCCGCCCAGAGGCAAGCTGTGCCTGATGTATAAAGCCATGTCCAAGCTGGAATCAATGAACATGCTGCACCTTGTACAATCTGAATGGCAGTGAGCTATGCACATGAGAGACCTGAACCCCAGCACTGACATACATAGGACAAGCTGTACTGAATGATCCATAACACAGAAGCCACCCCACTCTTGAGTAAACTCCCAGTACAGGTTAGCCAGAGAGTCACCCATCGACTCTCCTCAAGAGGAATCTTGATGAGTGGATGGGAGATGGTAGGTTTACCCTGGGTATCACTGTTATGTCACAGGTAGACGGAGGCACAGTATACTAACCATGACATATGTCATGGCAAACTCCAGTTACAATGTGTGTTGAAGGACAAACACACTCTCTGACTAGCATTAGAAATGGCCTAGGGCACATCGCTAGTGTTTGCCAATGTCCACCTATGTTGTGGAATACACTACCAATGTTGGACAAGCCTGGTTTAAGTACTCCATATCTGAACATAATGCAACATGGTCATATGTGCACATCTGGCCCCTAAACAGTCTGTTGTGCTCACTATGAAAATTTAAAGCAGTGATAGGACTAAAGGCCAGGATACTGTCCACCACAGTGAAAGTACTAAACCAGTACACTATATGGTACTACAGTGTTAGGTCAGTATGAAAGGATGTTGACAACTGTATGCAAAGTATCCCATGCAAACCCTGCAGGCACAGTATAATCCCTGTTGTGTTCAGACACAAAGCAGTTGGCCAGTAAGTACACAACATGCCACCCAACACACAACCATAAAAGTGAGATATTGTTGAAGTTCACACTCATCCACATATGTGGTGGACTGCAGAGTTCAACATATGGAAAGCTCACACTGGGCATGCTTGCACACTTTGATAAATGAGACATATGTCAGACAACATGCCATGGAAAGGCTGAACTGGGCATGCTCACACACTTAAGCCATATCTCAGTTTAGCAGTTGGCCACACATATCTGGTATTTATACGTGTCATTCCAGGAACCATCCACATTACAGCAATCTGCCCAGTGCACATAGTTAAATGACTACAGACATAAGTGATATAGTGGATCCCCCTCATATTCAAACATCTTCCACAGATACACAAGTTGTTCATAGAAACACAGAATGCTAAGGCAATAAAGACCTGCAAACAGCCTATCAGCAACAAATATTGTGCATCTGACAATTAAACATATGGGTGTGGAGGTCAATACTAGGCTGTTTGCCCTAGGAAATGAAAGCTTAGCCAGAGTGTGCTTGGTGTCTGCATCCCCAGTACAGTAGGCTACTGTGCCACTGTAAAGTAGGTCACATAAGGCACTGTTTGGGGCTAGTGTGCTGTGCCTCCGTCAAGCAGGGACACAGTGGAGATCCCAGGGGTTGAATTTGCTATGCCACATCCATGTTGTTGGTGTGTGCTGGAAGAGGGTTGGTGAGGACCTCTAACAGTAAGTGGGTGTCAATAACAGACTGAGGGGAGCCTTATCTGCAGTGTCTGGACAATTTCACTGTCAACACGTTGTCGTGATGATTATGAGTGATTGAAGTGTCGTGCCAGTACTGTTCAGAGATGTCCTCCCTCTGTGGGCTACTGCTCTGCAATGTATTAGCTCACTCTGTCTGTTGGACAGCTCATATATGGCTGGTGTACACCTGACAGAGTGTCCTGTTGTGGAGGAGTCATGGGTATATTTGGGATAGCATGATCAATGCAAACCTTCCACATGCTCATAGAATGCAATTGTCAAGGATTATGCAGAGTGGCCTGTATACTCCCCCAGCATGGGTCCTTTGAAGTCTTCCACCCCAGTCTTCACAAGTGCAAAGTCTGCTTTTGATAAATACACTTTGTTTGCAGTGACAACCTTGCCTGGGGGTGGGGATGGGATATGGATGTCCAGGGAAAGGTGGGTATGGTCAGATATCAACAATGGTGGTCTACCACTGGTGTGGAACAGTGAGTACCCATGTTGCAGATGGTCAGGTGCAATATGTATTCCCCTTCTGGCTGTGGTGAGTGGTCCTGCCATAGCACATGGACTCACAAATTGTAGTGGCTGTAGGGTAATGTTGTAGAGGCCTGAGTAGTTCCCACACACAATATACCTGTACCTGACGTTAACAACTGGAATGGTGTATGTGAACACCTTCATATCTTGGCACTGTTCCCAGGGAAGTAAAGTGTGTGTCCCGGATGTGGGAGGGGTGGTCTGAACTGGTTGCATTGTGTGTTACAGGTCCTGTGGTCACGAAGCATGGTATAAAACATAACCTGCCAGTGCTGACGTGCATATCTGACCCTGAAGTAGGTGGCTGCAAATGCATATATATGCTATCCCCCACCTGACAGGTAGTAATAGATGTACATACCTCTGTATAAATAATGATGTCAGCACCCTATAAATACTGCAGGTGCAGAACAGATGCCCAGTAATTCGGATAGTGCTCTCTGCTAATGCGTCTCCCTCAAGTGTCATAATATAGTTAGGTAGGGTTTGAATCCTGCAAATGCTCAGTGTGTGTGGAGAAGGGGTTAGTGTGTGTGCAATTCTCTATGAAAGAAATGTCCCTTTTGGCAACTAGGAGAACACACTACAGGATGCACATTCCCCTTTTTAAACACTGATGATGTCAGCACCCTATAAGTACAGCAGGAGAAGGCAAACCTCCCAGTAATGCAAGTAGCGTGCTCCGCTACTGCATCCGTCTTGTGTGTCATAACATAGTTAGATAGGGGTTTGAATCCTGCAGATGGCAAGTGTGTGTGTTTGGGTGAGGGGGGTTTAGTGTGTGTGCAATTCTGTGTGAGAGAAATGTCCCTTTTGGCAACTAGGAGAACACACTACAGGATGCACATTCCCCTTTCTAAACACCGATGATGTCAGCACCCTATAAGTATAGCAGGAGAAGAGAAACCTCCCAGTAATGTGAATAGCGCACTCTACTAATGCGTCTGTCTTGAGTGTCATAACATAGTTAGGTAGGGGTTTGAATCCGGCAAGTTTGGGTGAGGGGGGTTAGTGTGTGTGCAATTTTGTGTGAGGGAAATGTCCCTTTTGGCAAATAGGAGAACACTCTACAGGATGCACATTCCCCTTTCTGAACACTGATGATGTCAGCACCCTATAAGTACAGCAGGAGAAGGGGAAACCTCCCAGTAATGCAAATAACGCGCTCTGCTAATATGTCTGTCTTGAGTTTCATAGCATAGTTAGGTAGGGGTTTGAATCCTGCAAATAGCAAGTGTGGGGGGTGGAAGTAGGGTGTGTGCAATTATATGTGTGAGAAAACTGACCCTTTTGACAACCAGTACAACACACCAGCTGCTGCATATTCCAATCTCTACACAGAGATGATGTCAGCACCCTACAAGTACAGCATAAGAGGGCAAATCTCCCAGTAATGCAAATAGCACGCTCTGCTACTGTGTCTCTCACTACTCATAGCACAGTTAGTTATGGCTTTGAATTCCACACATGCCACGTGTGTTTTTGTCACACAGAATGCCCATGTGTGTGGGTTGTTGTTCACAATAATGCATGACATCGATTAAACCAGTAATGGCAATGGACACAGATGATGTATGTGTGTGCCAAATACACATATGTACCTGTGACCTTCAATAGTTCCCATGTCTGACGCCTGCCACATGTGAATACATGGTATTATTTACACTGGATAACATTATGACTGTGGTCTTTTGTGCGGGTGCTGCATGTGGTATGTGTATATACAGTGTGAGTTGTATATGGTATCATCCTAGCAGCGAGGGATACACATCTGGTCTGGGGCATATGGTCTACATGTTGTTGATGAACAGATGTTGCATGTTTTCACCTGTTGTGGGAGTGGTAACAAGTTGTTCCATAGCGATGCAGTGTCTACATGCTAGGAACCTTTCAGCTAGGGTGTTGTCGCTACAGTAATTCATCAGCATTCAGTAATACTTCAGCATTCTTGGTGAGGGTATGATGCCAACCAAGGTCAGGGTCATACCAGCCTGTGCCACATGCTAAGAGAGCCCTTCTATGTTCCCTATCATGTAGTCCAGGGAGGTACATAACAGGTCAGCCACAGTGGCATGGACAATGACTGAGTCATATGTGTCCATGCCTCTGACTGACCTGTATGCTTGTGTTATGTGGTGGACCATAGTGCCCCACTGGCATATTGCTGTGACCTTCACCTCGTCCAGCCTGGTGAGTGGGACCTCACTGTACTGGACAATAAAGGTACCTAGCACAACTGTAGCAGGTGTGTTGTCTAGCCGTACAGGCTGTGACTGTTTGGCACACAGGATTTGTGTGCTATGTGTTGCACGTGCTGTGTTCTGGCTTAACGTATGCCTGTGTGCCAGCTGCAGAGGTGTCTGCTGCTCAGGCAGGATGCTATTCTGAGGCTCCACGAATGCCCAAGACTGTTCATGTGTTTGGATTGCTGTCAGTGTAGGTCTACATCAGACTGGTATTGTAGTCACTGTAGTATTTCATGCCACCTGACAGGTTATGCCAGTACTGGGTTCAGAGTGCTTAGTCCCCAGTTTGGCTATGTGGTTGCATCTCATACATGTGTTGTACGTCCATGTATAGGGGAGAGGGTTGACTGTGTACATGTGGCAGCTGTGACATTGCCACATGACTCACATATTCCACAACTGTACCATAGAGGTGACTGAGAAGTGACCTTTGCACATGCTACCATAGTATTGTGATTGCCATGGTGATTAACAGCACATAGGGCCAATGGGGAACAAGGTACAGAAGGTGAGTATGTGAGGGTGTAGTGCCTGTGATTAGTTAGCACTGGCATATATGACTGCACTCATGGTCAAATGCCAGGAAAGTCATATGCAATGTGTCACAGGCAACGTGCATGCGAACAGGACAAACAGTGACGTTCTGTCAAGTGAGACATGGACATACATATAGTAAGCTATGCAGATGTCACTAGGAGTCCACAGAAGCTCTGTAAATCTGCATTGCAGGTGGGATCAGTGTTCCAGGGTAACTGCAAGCAAACATGCATGCAAACAAAGCTACAGTAAGCAGGGCTGCATGTAGTCCATTGTACAACAAACAAGCTGTACCACTTCCAGTAGGTCACAGTGCAAATATGCAGGCACTCTACACATGTACATGGAAATACACAGGTCAGATGGCCAGGGTCCAGTCTCAGTGCACACAAGTGTACAGACCATGTACCGTTAGGATGTACAACAACCGGATGGAAACCCAGGTGCTCATACCTGCAGTAATACACATGTCAAATAACAGACACTGAGCCTTCACTCAGTGGTTCCATATTTAGTAGGATGCATGCTACCTGTCCTGCCACCACAGTATCCCTGACATTTATGGGGACTCTCCCTCCTGTTAAAGTTAGTTTTGTGTGTTGGGGCTGTCTAGCATGGTATGAGATGTGAGCTTGCTGTGCTAGGGTGCTCCTGTGTGTCCTGTACCAGTCGTGTAGTACTGCACACATATCAACATCCTCAAACATCCACATTGCAGAGTCCAGTGTGGGCAACATGCCACTTGCAGTTTACATGTCCATCATTGCGTATCAATACTTTCATTACCTTATCCCCTGTGCTACCTATGTATGTAGCCTTCTGTTGACATCCTTACCACCAGTATGCAAACATGTGCAGATGATACACTATGGTACTTACCATGGGTGTAGAAAACAGTACAAGACAATTATACCCTTACTGCATCAGGCATGCTGGGATATACCCACAATTATATCAGCAAACAGTACTGTTAACAACATGATACTATTACTACACGCCTATGTAGTCACCCTGTGCATCAGCAACATGTTAACCTGTACCTGCACTGATGTTACAGATTGCAGGAGGTGGCACAGTTTCATCATATGCACAGGGTGTGAACTTGGTATGCCTGAGTCTGCCACTGATACCACCAATTGACATGTATGTGTATGTGTGTTGGTGAGGGACAGCAGTACAAGGTGGGGCAATGTTGATGCAGTGTGTGCGTGTATGCCGTAGCCCTAGGTGTTGTCAATTTGCATGTGTGTATGGATGCACACAGTTCCACCTCATGGCTGCCATACACTGGTGTTTGTGGACAGCCACAGACTGTACCTGCCAGGTCATACAGATCAATGTCTCTGGCCACGGACACGGTACCTGTGCCTTGCAGGGGTGCTACGGACCGTACCCGGTACCATTCCAGACTGGGTACTGTCATCAGAAGCAGGTGTTTGTTGACTGGACAAAGATCCCTGTTGGACCTGTCCAGAGCCACTTGCATGTGGTCTCCTGGGGCGGTCTGATGACAGCACAGACCCAGCATTGCTGGGGCTTCTGCTGGCACTATGGGGGCAGCCGCAGCCCAGTTGTCGTCCGCGACGACTGCCAGCTGCTGCTGTTGCTGGCATACGCCCACGTCGATGCCTCAACCGTCCACCATTGCCCTGGCTCATGGACATGTAGTTGTGGAACTGATCTAATATGTCCCCACAACGTCTGTCTATGACATCGGTGAAATTACGGATGGCAGCCGCAATGTCACTCATACTGACAGTCATGGCTCTGCGACATGCTGTCAGCTCCCTCAGACCCTGTCTGGTATACCGTTCCATACGTGACTGTGCCTGCATGACAGCCCGAAACATAGCTGAGGTTGTAAGACCTCTGTGGGCACGTCTGACAGGGGCAGAATGCCCATGGATGCTCCCACGAGAACCCCTGGACATCTGTCTGTGTGGTACCATCTCAGGGCCATGCCCATGGCTGCTGTGTGGGGAAGCATGTGCCACAGATCCCACATTACCCTGGTCAATGCCCACTGTATCCTGTCCATCACCTAGGGACATTGGTGACAAAGGGTGTATTGGCAGGATGACTGTGCGCATTGATGGGGTTGACAGCTGTGTACTGTCAAATGGCTGACCAATGATGGACCCTGGCACACCTTCCTGTGCCATTACACAGATGTCATCATTATCAGTACCCGTGGCACCTGATTCAGGTTCCCTGCTGCATGACACCAGAGCAGCACCAGAACCTGTGGGAGGGAAACAGGAAACACAGTTTACAATGTCTACACAATGTTACCAGTGATGCACACATGCACACATGCACACGTGCACACATGCACAGGTGCAAACATGCACACATGCACACATGCACAGGTGCACACATGCACTCATGCACACATGCACACAGTTGTACACTTGCACACAGTTGCACACTTGCAAACTACTCAGTATGTGAGATATCAACACACAGACACAGACACACCTGCATGCATACACAGAGCACTACTAAGTGAGCCTAATATTACTATTACTATCAAGACTATTAAAGGTATTGTTAATACACACTCACCAGCATGGATAGGCTGCATTGCTGTTACACCAGAGGGACCTGCAGAAGTGAGGAAATTAATGTCAGTGGGCACAACTGTGCCATTGTTACTGAGTATGATACAGGTCAGTAGTACAACAGTTGCCTTTCACAGGTCAGCTGCTGATATTGAGAATATCACACTTACACATTAAATACTATGATGACAGCTACAAACCAAGGACACACCTCACACATGCATTAACTACCAGTGTACACAACAGTCAACTATACATATGGCATATTACCTGCATGCTCATAGTCTTGGTGCTGTGTGGCTCCAGCCTCCATCATAATGCAGGTCTGCTGCTGTTGTTGTTGTTGGTGGGCAGGAGCCACAACACTTATGAGTAGTCCCTCCAGTCTGGTGAGTGGGGGATGTGTAGCCACCCCACCACCTGTGGCAACCTGTTGCCTGTGGATATCCGACGCACACTGATGGACATTTCTGATTAAATCACTGCAGTGATGTCGTACCTGCTTATATGTCCTATTATGCGTGCCTATGTCATTTACCCGACGGACCAGGTCTTGCCACAGTGCAGCCCTCTCCTGCTGATTCTGGCTTGTGCAGGAAAAGAGTATTGCATAATCCCGCACCAGGCTCTGGTGTATTTCCTCATCCTCAGCTGCAGAGTATGCTGGATTGCGCTGGTGAGCCATGGTCCTGAGAAAGGAAATAACATGATATCAGCAAAATATGTCAGCAGAATTTGGCACACATACTACACATGCTACTCGACTGTTGTGATACAACATATCTCACATATATAGCATCTGTCTGTCTATTGGTGAATACACATGTAAATGGCCAGGTATCAGTGCTCAGCCAACAACTGTGCAACAGTACCTGGCACACTCCATACCACATACTACCAAACCCCAGCAGTCAGAACACTGATTCAGGTCCAAAGCACATCCTCACTCTGGGGGTTTGTATCGAGGTACTGTATGGGGTACATCATCAACTACTGTGATCTGACCACAAACTAATTGCCCTGGATATAAATATCCCACCTCCACCACCAGCACAAATGACTACAGTGAATAACATTTCAAATGCAAACTTTACACTTCGTAACTCTGAGATGGTATCCTTTAAGCCCACTGGGCCAGTGGAAGACACAACCCACAATGCTGACTCCTTCACAAATGATTTCTACGGACATCTCCAAGAATGCATGGATCATGCAATCCCATATAAGACCAAGACACTCTCCACAAAGGGAAAGCATCCTGTCTGGTGGACCCCAGCCATAGACAGATTGTATAACAAAAGATGGAGGCTACTGGAAGACAGAGCATAATTCCATAAAGGGAAGGCATGTCTGATCAGCACTAGTAAAGAGCTATTTTCTCTCATACAAACATCCATGGGCAACTTTGAGAGGGAAATCACCGGGGACACTACAGATAACCACAAGGCCTTCTTCAGTTATGTTAGAAACCTGGTCAGAAACCCTCCAATATGCTCATAGTTAGTACACAACAACAAATAATTCACTGAACCCACAGATATTAGCAACATTGTGGCAGACAGGTTCAGTGCAAGTTTCCCCTCTCCCTCTCCCCCAAACTAAGACACACTTATCCCAGCTGAATGTAACCTCTCTGTCATCACAGATGTCCAGGTGAGAGCCGCCCTCAGAAAAGCAGAAAACACAGCATCAATGGGACCTGATGGTATCCCCGGTTGCATGCTACATGAACTCCAAGAGGAGCTAAACACACATATAGAAGTGCTATGTAACACTAGCCTGACTACAGGATATGTACCTGTACATTGGCGTACAGCAGCAGTGGTTCCACTCCACGAAGGAGGCACCTCTACATACCAATACAATGCAACACAATACAATACATTACAATACAATGCAATATGCTATTGCCCATGGGACTACAGCAGCATACTGTTCTGCTACCCTGACCATTTTGACACATGTGATGTGATGGTACCTGCTCCTGTCAAACAGTTACACAGGGTGACTCATATGGCATATTACCTATCTGACTAACATTCAGCAGGGGTATGTGTGACATGTACTCATGGGGAGTCTTGCTTCTTAACACTGTGTGGTTTATTGCAGGGTATGTCTTCTCTGTGGGTAGGAACCTGTACCTCCGCCATGTGCTCTCTACTGCGGTGTCAAGGACGACACACAGCAGTCATTTAGGTTGTAGATGGTGTGAGGTGTTACTATGGTTGTTGGACATCTGTCATGGGTGCCACTTAAGTATGTAAATCCAGGAGTGGTAACCTCTATGTGGGTAGTATGTGTGTACTCTGTGGTGTTGTCAGTCACAGTGCATTGGTAATGTGTTTGAGTGCATTGTCACAGTGTTGTACATGGCACTGTGTCCTTCTCCATATCTGTAGCTGTCATGTGAGGTACATACCGTGGCAGCCATTGTGTGGTGTGGAGGGGTACACTGACCTACATGTCCATAGCTGACACACCATGTCTGCTGACACATACCATGTGCAGGTATTCCAGGAATAGTGTGCCACTGTGACTATCATTGGGGGGACTATTGTACACATTTATGACCCTGTTCACCCCTGACACATGCAGTGGTGGGCAGCCAATCACATATCTGGTGGTTACTGGTGTAGGTGATTTGAAACGGGGTATGGTACTCCAGTTTCGACATTGGTGTTCACTCCATGCCTTTGTCACCAGGCACCTGTTGCAATACATCTGTACACATGTGCCTCACTCAGAATATATATGCATCTCTCTCTCTCTCTCTCTCTCTATATATATATATATATATATATATATATATATACATATATCTATATCTGTATGTGTGTATTACATATATATGTTTCTACATATTCTATCTATCTACATCTGTCTATGTATTCCTACATCCCTCTCTATGTATGTATACATATATGCATATTATATATATATATATATATATATATATATATATATATATATATATATATATATATATGCATACATACATATATTGACATACATACGTATCCATATGATAGATAGGTATATCAACATGTTTGTTTACAAAACTGTATACACACACTAACATACTGCTAAACATACATAACTGTGAAACCTACCTTATACAATGCACTACAACCTACATTCAACCTACATTGATATGTGCACATAGATGCCCTCACATACATATATATGTACAGCCTTCACTGATAGTTGCTGTATTTCCCCTGCCCTATGCACATCTTCATATACATATGGATACAGACCAATGACACATATGGAGGGTTCACAGTATGTAGACTTTTAAAGTATTACTTTACATTACCTGTGTTTGTCACAGCTGCTTGCATTGCCGTTTGGTTTGGTGTCCTGCTGCTGCTCCAGTTGGCAGATGTTAGCTTTCGAGTGGGTTTTGATGACTGCTTTTGTTTGTATATGTTTTTTTTTCTGTCTCTCTCTCTCTCTCTCTCTCTCTCTCTCTCTCTCTCTCTCCCTACCTCCAGAGGGTGCAATGAAAGTATTGCATGTGTGGACTGGGAGTACAGCATGCTTTTGTAGGTATCTGCATATGTCCATGTGATGGCCTCTGCACCATTTGTTAGCCAGCATTTGCTAATTGCATGCAGCCAGTTGTGTACTGATTGCAGTTCTCACTGTGATTCCAGGACAGTGCTATAAAAAGGTATGTGAGATAGGCCTAGCCCTTTTAGTGTTTAAGGGCAGGGACCATGCTGGTATGCTGTGGACACTGTTCTGTGAGTGTAAAGGTTAGTATCTCTCTCATATTTCTGGCTGTGTTGTAGATTAACATTTCTCCATTCATTTCTCCAGTTTCCTGTACTAAGTGTGTATGTACACTGACATCTAAGACTACTACTACTGTTAATGTGGGTGTGTGTGCTTTCCTGTGGGACATGTGGTGTAACTGGTATATAGCAGTGGCTCTTGCACTTTGTTGCTATGGCTTCAGTATTTGCCCTTTACATTCACTACTTGTATGCCTGCTAGGTGTCTTGACTGTAGTGTGTTGCTGTGGCTTTCCTATTTTCCATGTACATTCACACCTAGGAATGCTTGCTATATCTGCTAGGGTGTTACTGCATGCAGTGTGGTCTGGCCATGGTTTGGGCCTTGACATCTATTAGGGTATTTGAGTATGCTGCTGAGCAGGCCCCAGAGACTCTCAGGTGCATCTTTTATCTGCCTCATGGAATGGTACATATCAGTGGGGTACACCCATTAAATTGCCTGGTATTCTGCAGTTGTGACTGTGGGTTAGCATGAGCATATGTATTACTACACTATTTCCGACGTGCAAGTGGTGCATACTTTCAGTACTTCATAGTTACCATTGCATGTGTTGTAACACCTTTCTGCCTACTGTTTGTACATTTCACAGGGAGTCTGTGGGCCATCCATGTAACTCAGTCACTGTTGCTATGTCTAGGCTCTTAACTATTCAAATATGGCAGTGTCAGACCTCTCAAGTGTACAGATATTTGCAGGATGTCCACATTTTTGCCTCATATTTTGGTCCATATCTCATAAACAGCTTTTTCTGGCAAATCACTCTGGACTCAAGTCAGACTATAGTGACAAACATTTCAGTTTCAGACTTCATACCCTTCCAAACATCCAACATAATGCGAAACCTGTTACTCTCTCAACTGTCTAAGTTTGTTGGAGCAATATTTTGAATGTGTCCCTGTTTTTGGGCCTTTGCTCCACATTTTTTATTACTTAGTCCGGATGTGTTGCTGTAAGAGATTGCGGGGTATGGGCAGTGATTATCCTGCTGTGGGTATGTGTGTGGCTTGCAAGGTGTTACAGTGACATTATTAACTACTAGCTACCAACTAGCATGGCTGTTTCTGTTCACACACTACTATTATAGAAATCCACTACATTTGACAGTAAATATACATGACATGCTTTGTGTACTACACATCCTATATTCCCTTTACATTCATTACTACTATTACATGATATATTTATTGTAGCACAATGTTCTTGTATAGCAATCATGGCTTAGTGGTAAGTCATGCAGACTGCTGTTTCCAAGGTCCTGGGTTTGGGACTGACAGTGGGATTTTATTTTGCTTTTCAGCAGACTACAGGCCTTGTCATTCAGAGTGACTAAGGCACTTTTAAGCAGTTGTAACCGGGTTAGCGCTGGTTTGCGTGGAGCTCACGTATGCGCACTGGCGTTCAGCTCCACGCATACCCACTTACAACTGCTTAAAAGTGCTTACTCTTGTGCACACCCATGCTAATTTCTTTGAAAGAAATGAAAATGGGGAGACAGGAAAGTGGTGAAAAAGGGGTCACAAAGAGGGCAAGACAGTAGGGAAACAAGCTCAGGTTTTGCAGGAGGGATGTAGGTAAGGCCCATAGCTGCCCATTTCTTCATCAGCAACAGCTGTGCATATGTTTGTAATTTGGTGTGACATTTGAAACCTTCCACCCCTGACAGAGGTGTAAGGACAACAATAATACTTGTTGTACAGCCAATTGTAATTGACATTTTCCATGTCCAGCAGACATGTGTACGAAATGGGCAGCTATGTATGGGGAGTAATTTTTTTGTGGGTACAGAGTGCCCTTTTTTTTTTTTTCAGGTGAGAGTGGTATGTCAGGTACAGGAAGTCGGTATAGCTGGGGAGGTAGGTTGGGTAGGTTAACAGACAAGACAAACAAGATGCATAAAGGGGTGGTGTATGACACATGTGGGGGGGTTACACAATTGACGGGGATGGATGTTTGGATATCTAGAGCCCATGAGCCCACAGATGGCAACAATGGTACTGATATCCCCACCCATGGGCAGTTGCCACTGTGCCTTCACTGTCCAGGACGGGGCTGTGCTGGAGGCTTTGTAGGCCGGGCAGCAGGCATGCCCATTAGTTGTGCCACCCATGCCTCAAGCTGGCATAGGGGCCCAAGAACAGCTTCCCGGATCTCCCTACGCACCACAGTCCGGACATTATGGAGGGTGAGTGGATGTTCTCCTCCGGCCACACTTGCAGAGGGGGGACGAGCCCCATCCCCTGCAGCGCTTCCACCTGCAGGTGGCACAGGGCCACCGGAGGAGGGTCCGGCCTGGGCACTACTGCCAGGTGCACTCGCCAGCTGAGGAGGGTGAAGTGAGTCCGCTGGAACCCGCCTTCACTGTCGTCCTATGTTTTGCATTATGTCATGACAGTTTGGGTTAGTAACGTACAATACCATTCATAATTAGTTGTAACAGCATACATTAGTATTCCCATTAACCAAACACCCAGATATTCAAACCATTGAACAGCAAGCATAACACATGCATATTTTGAACAGCAATACACAGTCCAACAGCATGCAGGGTTGATTGATGGCAACAGGCCATCAGATTTGGATGTATGAACAGGGCAGATGCATCAATGTACATGCAAATATGTATGAACCAACAGGACAAATGTCCAGGGGTGTTAATTGTGATTGCACATACCAATTTCACGTGGAATGGATTATATGTGGTTATAGGGTAGGGTGAAGAAAATTTAATTAACAACTTCAAATACCAATACATATGCTGTACATTTCTAATAGCTGCAGATATATACACACTACAGTTCTGCCTACAGTTTCCTATGTGATAACTACTTCAAGTTGGTGATAGGAATGTTACTGCTACATCAATATACATTTTCATTTTTATTCATACACATTCATATCTGGCTCTGTTCAGCTACATGATCCTGCTACATTTGCTTTATATAGCTATAGACAACTGTGGATGTTTGGTATTTCAGACAACCATACTATCTGCATATTGCAGACTGAGAGCAACATATCCAGACTTTGGGATATACATTCCAGCTGCGGTACCATTTTCAGCACATGTTAGTGTTTGGTTTTGCCTGTCACATTCATTTCATTCTGTACTGACTGCAGTATACTTTATTCAGGAGTTAGTACTACTTTATTGGTGGATTCATAACTCTTTCTCACACTCTCTCACTTGTTTTATTTTTACAATTCAGGATGGTACTTAATTCTAGGCTTTATTGACATGTTTTACCTGTAGTTCTAACAATCCTTTCCAACAGTCTCACTTCTGTCATGTTTCTGTATTTCAACAGGGATATATTTCACACATGTGGTTTACTCAGCTTCTGCAGCTGTACTTTTCAGCCTGCTGCAGGTTATGTACTATTATATTACAGGTGGGACATCTTTATTTCAGACTTGTTTCATTTTTATGTTTGGATTACAGGCTGCATCACACTTTTGTAATCAAGCAATACTTGCAAACCCTCTTACACTGTTATTTGCACATTTTATTAATTAGTGACTACACTGCACTCTTTTGCTAACTGTCATACTTATATATTTATTTACAGTTACAGGGAGAGAATTACTGACCTGCCTGGTGGCGCAACCGTGCCAGCCTATCGCCATAGGCTCTACGGTTCGCAGAACGGACACCTGCAGCTGTAATATAAATGAAGTAATATTGGAATACACATCCCCATAATATCATCTAGGTTAATTTCTTACATAAATAATTAGATGTAACTTACTCAGTAGTGGGGCGTTGGGCATTTGCCGGGCCTCCTGGATCCAACTGTTCAGTTGATCCTGCTTCCGTCTCCTCAGGTCCGCATGATGGTGACGGACCTGCTCACCAGTCCTTGGTATCCCTGTGGCACTGGTGAGATCATGAGACAACCGGTTCCATGCCTCAGCCCTATATGCTCCCCACAGGACTTGTCCCTGCATGAGTTGGGCCTCATGATTGTGGACAAGGAGCCAAACCATATATTTGGACTCCTCAACGCCCCACCTCTGTGCTCGAAAGCAACTACCCTCACCTACACCTGACATTCTGGCTGCAAGTCGGTTCTACAATCGGTTATGCTGTGTATTCCCACCTATGGGGCTTATATATGCCGTTTTTCCCACACTTATCTGTGATTGGCCAATTTGGAATTGTATCAGCGTCACAAAACCTGCTTTGTCATGCTCCTCTTTCTATTCATTCCTATATATATATATATGCTATTGCTGCATTTCTAAAGGCAACTGTCATGGCTTAGTGGTTCAGTACCTTGACTATGGTGCATGGTATCCTGGGTTCAAACCTGGTCACTGCTTTTTATATTTTATGAGTGTCTACACAGGCTAGAAGGTGTGTCTGTGTAAAGGCAGTTTTGTTACAGCTTGCTCAACGTTGCCCGTCGGTTAGCTTGTTGGCGCGGTGCGCAGCTCCGTGCAAACGGGGTACGCTGGTTTACATGTCATTTGGCTGTCAGCACGCATATTACGCTCAGCTCAGCTATGGGCACACAGTTTCAGCGTGTTAAACCACTGCTCACCTACGGGCACTCATTTTACACCTGTTAAACCACTGCTCACCTACGGGCAGATGTACTCAACTTGTTAGACTGTAGCTCAGCTATAGGCACATCTGACATTTTTTTTTTTTTTATTATCTCACATTTCTTCAAAATATATGGCCCATTTCATTACATTTTACATAAAATATACTTTTATATGTGTACATATATGTCAGGGACTTGTTTCGTGCTTATTTCACTAAAAATAAAAATTGATGTTGGGGGGCTCTCGAACCATGACTGCCTGCTCTTCAGCTGATGTCTCTACCGCTACGCTATTGCTTCTTGGCTTACTTTGCATATTTAGTTCTTATATGCTTTTCCACTGACTGCTAACTGTAGCTAAGCTATGGGCATGCCCGCACAAACGAGCGCACTCACGGGCAAACATCTTTACAATTTAAAAAAAAAATTATAAGATGCTCATTTGTACATTTTATGTCTGTAGTCTGTGGGGGCATGTGTTGTGTTGTGTTTATTCACATTTACATGGGCTCTGTCATGGGAGTTTACTTTCAGGACTTTTACTCTTCTGGGGGCATGTCCGTTTGCAGGGCTCGGCCTACGGACACACCCCCTACTGTCTTTCACGGACCGTGTTAGCCTTAGGTGTGATTCAGCATGCCCTCATGCATATGCATGACATGCTGACATCACACCGTTTAACTGCAGCCTCCGTGTAAGCCTTGTAACTCTTACATGGAGGCTTCGTGAATCCTGCCCATTGTCTTTTAAAGAGTGTTGGAGCTTCAAACTTGCTGACTTCTCTTATACAAGTAACAGTTTAAAGACTATGGGCAGGATTCAATAAATCCCACATGGTGTGACACTCACATGATAGCGTGACGATTTATATTCAGGAAGTGGATGTGTAGAGCCGTGCAAAAATGGTAAACATCAGGGTATGCTAATTACTGCATAAGCAGCTGAAATGTGTGCTAATCAACCAATCCAAGATGGTGGAGCTATTCAACAAGCTATAAAGCAATTGTATGCACTTAGTGTAGCCTTTTGCTTTTTATTCTTAAACCTATTGGAATACAGCCAAAGAAACTACAATGGAGGGAAATAATATTAGGGTCTGTTCATAGGTTCATAGGTTCATACTAGGCTATCTGCCCTAGGGCATTTATAAGCCTAGCCAGAATGTGTTTGGCTTTCGCCACCCATTTTAAATTTATTTTGCTATGCCCTTTTTCGAGGTTAGTATACTGTGCCTCTGTCTAACAGTGACACAGAAGTGATACCCGGGGTAAACCTATGATCTCCCATCCACTCATCAAGATTCCTCTTGAAAAGAGTCAATGAGGGACTCTGCCTAACCTTACTGGGATTTTATTCCAGAGTGTTGCTGCTCTTCTGCATGCGTGTGTGCAGCAGTCTCAAACCTATGCTCCTGCTGCCACTCATAGACCTTGTGTAAGCAGAAGAAAGGTATTTAGACCCTGTTTAACTTTTCATGGTCTGCATGAGGTGGATATAGTAGAGCACTAGAGGGTGGATAGGGATACACACTAAAATCTCTGCAACCTCTGTCATCCTCATCCAAGAACAAGGGCAGACCATGGGGATAGAATACCAGTGGAGACCAAGGTATGTGTAGCACTTAGAATACCAGTTATGGAAACCTTTCATTAACCCACAGGGGACATGCTGTTGTTGTCACATGCATAAGCATCCAGGATCCTACACCAGTTTCTGAATGCTATGCATCATTAGTCCAGCAACTATGTATATTTCTCCCCTATCCCCGAGGACAGAGTTAGAACTATGCAGGAGTTCTACCCTGTAGCACACTTTCCTGAAGTCTTAGATGCCATAACTGCATACACATTGAGATCAAAGATGACCCAGAAAAAAGGGAAGGGTTTATATCAACAGAAAGTGGTTCCACTCCATTAATTGCCAGGCTGTGTGTAATGGTAGAGGAATCATCTTGAATGTGTGTGCTGGCAACCGACTCTCAAATCTGGTACAACTCCCAGCTGTACCAGAGGTTTTCATGGGGTGATATCCCACAAAGCCATTTACTGCAGGATGCAGGGTATGCACTCAAACCATGGCTGATGAAGCCCATCAGAAATGCACACACACCCACAGAGGAATGCTATAATATGGCACAGAGGAATGCTATAATATGGCACACATTCAAACAAGAACTATCACAGAGCATGTATTTGCATAGATACATCACAGGAGACTCTGCTGTACAATCCCAGTACTTGTGCTGAAATTATCACAGTCTGTGCTATCCTACACAATATCATCTTGTGAAAACAGCTGCAGCAGGAACACCAAGGGCTAGGAGTAAACATTTCATCACCACTGGCACAGTCACCACATCCACATGGAGGTGAGAAATCAGATGGGAACCCCCAGCTATTGTAAGTGTAAATAGACTTAGCTATGAACAATATGCCCTTGCCTTGGCTAAGAAGTAATGCATAGTGCACATGCTCACCACCTAGGGGGTACACTTTTTATCCTATGAACATACATAGAGTAAAACTGATGCAAGACAATGCTGAAAATCTTTACTTAGCTATGTAATAGCTGTGTACTGCTAGCATCAGAGTCAGACTGAATGGCAATGTAACTGCAGGACTATCAAGGTAAGAGCTGAACATGTAAAAGAAAAAAATTGTGTGTAAAAACATTAATGAATTGCAGATACCTGCATACTGTTACTTTTAAATGTACCTAAGTAGAATATCTGTGAGTTGTCCAGCAATGACATCAATATGAGACATGACTGACTTCTGTAATATAGATTTATGCAGTTTAACTACTAACATGCCTCATGCATTTAAAATACTCAGTATAGAAAAAGCGATCCAAAGTCTACTTATACTATATTCCCACAAGTGGAGCAATATGCATGACTGCCTTATCAATGATTTCAAAGTAGGAATCACAACACTAAAATGCTATAATAATTAAAAAAAAAATTCAAAATGACCTCACCAACACATATCCTAAGCACTCAGCCACCCTCTGCATCAGACATATGCAAACATAACCCTGAATCCAAATAATACAAATAAGGCAATGCCACAGTTATTTATTTATTTATTTATTTACATTTGTTGACCGGGAGTGTCCGACTGGACATAGGTCCATTTTCAGCAGAGGCCCGGGGAGAAAAGCTCCACAGTTAAAATAAACAGACAGTAGTTATATTGGATTACATAGCAATTAACAATTTAACATAGAAATTAATTACAAACATATTTACAGATGAAGAACACAGTACATCAGTAGACAACTAGAATCTTTATCTGCGAAGTACATAACAGACATTAACAAATGTTACAATAAGAAGTTCCTGCTATATAATAAGTACTAGGCTTATGAGCATCTGAGCTTGCTATAATCAAGGTAGTTAGTGTGGTGGAAAGAAAGGTAGTGGTTGGATGGGGTGGGTGATATTAGAGTGTGAGTTGCAAGGGCATAGCCAGCATGTTTTTAGGCGCGCTTTTAGTAAAGTTTTGAAGTGGGTGCATGATGGTATGGAGGTAATTGTGGGTGGGAGGGAGTTCCATAATTTGGCTATGGCGCAAGAGAATAGTGCTTCACCAGCAGAGTTATTGGCTTTAGTGATCTGCAAGTGATTTTTGTTGCTGGATCTTAGTGGTCTGGTGGTGCGATACGGTTGGAGTAGATTCTGGAGGGATGGGACATTTAGTGGATGGTTTACTAGTTTGCGGGCGAGTGATAGTTGATACCATTGAAGGAGGTGAGGGAGTTCAAGACAGCCCAGTTCAGCAAGTGAGAGACAGTGGTGACTACGGTAGGATGCCCCTCTGGCGAATTTGGCAATTTTGTTGTAGCAGGTCTCTAGCTTGTTTAGATCACATTGCCTTAGGTTGGTATATATTGGAGAGGCAAAAAGTAGGATGGAGATAAGGTGGG
Organism: Protopterus annectens; assembly: GCF_019279795.1. Taxonomy (NCBI): domain Eukaryota; kingdom Metazoa; phylum Chordata; order Ceratodontiformes; family Protopteridae; genus Protopterus; species Protopterus annectens. The sequence goes on from NC_056727.1 coordinate 818,635,553, forward strand.
AATTTGATATTGAAATCTTTGCTGCTTTGGTGAGAAGTTGCTTATTTCTGTATAACGCTCCTAGTTTTTTGTGGACTTTTTTTATGGTCATGGATATGTGAATGTCAAATTTTAGTTTATTGTCTATTTCCACTCCTAGCAATTTGGTGTGTTCAGTTGGGTATATAGTGGTGTTGTCTTTTGCTGTGATGTTAAAGTGAGCATTGTTTTGAGTATGTTTGGTGGGTTGGAAGATGAGTAGTTTAGTTTTGTTTCAGTTATCATCATTAGTACGGGGGGGCAGGAGTACAAGACTGACACCAATGTAGTGAGTGTGTACAAGTAAGAAATACAGGCAGGCAAGAATGTAGATAATATCAAAGGTATGGTATGGTTAGGGGGTCTGTATGGGCACTTTATGTGAAATGAGTGTGTGAGTGTCTGCATGAACACAGCCGCACTCTGTGCTAGCACTACATTCTGGCATGTCAGAAAGGTGTGAGCCATGCATGGCAGAGGTATCAGTTCAGCCTCATTACCCCTGACCAGGAGAACTGGCTCTGCCAGGAGTTGTACTGGCATGTCCACAGCCATAGCCAGATGTGTTGTTGCTACCCGAACATGTGCAATGTCTGTCAAATGAGCTCTCCTCCTGACTAAGCTCAGGTCCACAACCCCATGGCTTACCACATCTGGGTGTGGATACCTCAACCACTGATGAAGCAGTGGAAGTACAGCCAGTAAGAGATTGGGATCAGGCACAGCCATGTTGTCTAATACCAGATGATGTAGAACCCTACAGCCACGTGGATGCTTTCCCCCTTCCAGCAGATATTCCATCACAGACACTACCCATTCCAGTGTGATATTCATCTGATCCATTGAACTGGCCACGTGGTGGAAGCAATCATGGACATCAGACTGTGCTACATCTAGAACCCTAAGCATGGCCTCGGAGATGCTAGTGGAATGTGCCTTTGCCTCCATGATGGCGCTATACATACAAAACTGGATATGTTCCTGAGGTTGTAGTGTAAAAATAATATTAAAACAACTCAATATCACACACAACATGAAAAGGAGCAAGAAAAGTGTGTTTGAGCTGCTTAGACATCCTTTTTGCACTCTTTATGGTATTGAGTTGGTTTAGCCCTATACATACATCGAGTGGCATGTAATGCTACACCAGCATCAGGTGGAGGGAGGACAACAGGCTTCCTGTGACCACCTCTACCAACCCTCCTGCATGGCACCTCAGTCACACTTTGACTACGGCCGGTGTGAACTGGCACCATAGCTGCAGTAACCACACTACCCTGAGCAACAATTTCACTCTCAACCTATCCACTGGAGGCTCTGTGGAATGGGTACATAGGCATACTGACTGCGTCTGATGGAAATCCAAGGGATATGTGACACTGAACCTCTGCACCCCCAGCCATGCCTCACTTTGGCCTCCATCGTGGGTGTGTCAGTGAGGATACACATACAAAGTGTGGAGCTAATTGTAGTGAGCTTTTAAATATAATCAAACACTACAAATGTATATTTTTTGGCCATAATAACACAAGTCTCCTGCCTTTGCTGAAAACTGTTATGTATTTATATCTCAGTTTGAAAGAACAATGATGGGAAATGCACTACAGATTGCATGTCTGATAGCAGAGATAAGGGAAAAAAATTCCATAATACAAAGAGAACACAGAGCTACATTTTTAAAGCATATTCATAACTAATTATGTGATCACTCATTGCACTAAATATATTAGCCATGCATGTACAACCAGCTAATAGTGACTAGCTATATGAACTGTTAATACAGGATATGAAATGTGAATTGCTTATATGCACATGATTTGAGTTGGTATTGCAAATCTGTGCTTGTGGCAAAGAGAGATAACTCACTACAAATCTGTTGTGGATGTGTAATAGTCTGATGGTTCAAATCCAGAGCTGTCTAATTGTTTAACCTTTGTTTCCTTTTTTGTAGCCTTTTTTCATGTGTGTGTGTACATGGCATAGTGCAAATATGGTTAGCTGATGAAAAAATTAAAATTTCATATCAGTCGCCTAATAGAGAGCAAACATACTTATCAGCATTGAGCGGTAGGCAACAACACGGATGGTAATGACTGCAGAAATTAAACCTGTTACCTGACTGTCTTTGTGGCACAGGGTGTAAATAAATTGAGCTAAAAAGAGAGAATGTAGATAAAGCAGGGATGGAGTCCCACAGTAGTTATTTGCATTGAGGAAGGGTCATAATCAGTATTTACACAAATAACATCTGTTCGCTATTGCCTTTTAAAATGGTGCATTGCCTACCTAGTGCAAACAGAGTTTACTACTTAAGGAAAAAAGGGCTAAATTTAATTTGGTTCACCCTTCATGCAAACAGCTCATTGGTGATGTGTAGCTGTCAGCACTCTGAGCAGTACTGACTGTGGAAAATAGAGCTATTGCCTAGCTTTCCCTGTGGCACCAAGTGTAAGTGAGTGAGGTTATGGTTACAACAGATATGAGCCAGGTTTCAAATCCAGCACATTCGCCTTTTTAGTAAAGGTGTTCCATTGTAATGTTTCAAAAACTTTTATTACAAAGGTAATACTACAGAACAATAGCTATGTATACTAGGTTGATTGACAAAAGGTGTCATTACTGCTTGCATACACATACGTTTGTACACATCATATGTGTTATGTGTGTAATTGGTTTAGCATGATACTGACAATTATGTAATAAAAAATGTAGCTGCATATCTGTGGTAGACACAGTAGTTCACTGATAATCATCTACACCTCATCCATAAAAAAGTTCAGTTACAGGCTTGCTGTTCCTGAACTGTTTGAAAGTTTCTGTGAGGCCATTTTTGCTTGGGCTGAAGGAGGGTCTCTCTGTTCGTCAGTGGCAGTGACTAACATTGAGCAGCTTCCCTGCCCCCCGTAGAGGTGGTTACTGACTTGAAACTGTAGTTTTATTGGCCACTAGGGGTCATTTCCATAACTCCTTCATCTTCCTCTCTTAAAACCTAGTTGCCTCGTGGTTTGAGCGTCTTTTCAGGCTTGTTGGCTGTTGGTGAAGCACCCTCCAAGAGGAAAAAACGCTGAGAGAAGAAGGGAGCCACTTTTGAGATTTTAAGTATTTTTTCTCTGTTTATTTGCTAAGTTTTTCTGCATAGCTGCCTAGCTTGAGCATTTTCTGGCTTGTTAAACTTGATTTCTGTATTAGTAGCTGTATTTAGAGCACAACCAAAAGCTGTTTGCTGAATTTCCTGTTTGCACTTAATTTTAAATCGTTTTTTTCTTAAAACTTGCATATTTTCTGTCCTTGACCTAGCACTCTTGTGCGGGGTCATTTACTGCACTGTTATAACTTGATATTACTTGTGAACCTCTGCTATCTCTGTAAAAAACAAAAACAAAAAAAAAATCTTGCTTTTTCCCACTTTTCTGAGAGTTAAAAAGTTCAGTTACAGGCTTGCTGTTCCTGAACTGTTTGAAAGTTTCTGTGAGGCCATTTTTGCTTGGGCTGAAGGAGGGTCTCTCTGTTCATCAGTGGCAGTGACTAACATTGAGCAGCTTCCCTGCCCCCCGTAGAGGTGGTTACTGACTTGAAACTGTAGTTTTATTTTCCCTTTTGGGTCTATTCCTGCTTCTTTCCAGCCTCTGCTATCAAGCATGCTTTAACGTGCTTTAGTGCAATTTAGCGCGGAGTTGCCACTAGAGCAGCATCGGGCAGCGCCGGTTAAACAAGGTTAAACTCTTTCTGGCTCCAGAAAGTCTGTTCTTCAATTTTTCCCTTAGAACTGCTCTGTTAGGAACCTAAACAGTTTACACCTACACTAAAAAGTGCAGCACTTGTTCCAAATAGCTTTTTCTTCTCAAAAAGCTCAGCACTTGTCTTATAAGCATATCCCTTGTCTTATAAGCATTCTCTTTGCAGGTCAAGCACTCCTATATTATACAAATCTCTCACTAGCAAAACCCCCCAGGAGTGCCCACTTCCCTGCTAAGCCCACTACTTTTCTGTCTCATACCAACTCATAATTCTTTCTAGCATTTCAAAGGGTCAGATGCTGGCGTCCTCTCCTGCCCATTTGGTGAATCTGGGAATTCTGAGACAATGTTACAATTGCCTCATGTACACGGACAACCATCTCCTCCTCCCATGTAACACTAACACTTGTGAGAGATGCAGCTATTTAGCCAGACTGGAGGCTGAGCTCTCTCAACTCAGGACTGGCAAGACCAGGCAGGAGGAGAAGGCAACTACACACACCACAATACCAGTCTCACATAACTCAACCACACCACTGAATCAAACACATAAACACACTAAGACATACTCGAGGCTCTGAGTAAAATTTACCTAAACAGCAGAGGCCTCCAAAGCAGACACCCAAGCAACTGCAAACTCAATACACCACACAAACAACACATAAACAACAAAATCAGTGTGCAAAGCAGTCACTGCCCTTAAGGCCAAATACAACACCAAACATACTTGTCATAGGTGACTCCATAGTCAGACACACTGACATCCCGCTCACCAGACTGAGTAAGGAGAAGGTCACAGTAAGCTGCCTGTCGGGCACTAGAATCCGCCACATAACACAAGCACTCAGGTCTCTCAACAGCAGGTACAAGTACGACTCAGTCATTGTCCACGCTGGTGTCAACGACCTGAGACGTACCTCCTTGGACTACATGAAAAGAGACATTTAGGAGCTCTCTGATTATGTAGCCCAGGCAGGCATGACCCTGACCTTGAGCAGTATCCTACCTTCACCTAGAATGATGCCACAATACAGTGATAAGATGATCAGCTTTAATAATTGGCTTAAATTCTGGTGTCATTCAAAGGGGATCAAATGTCTGTCTGCCTGGGATGACATGCTGGACAAGCCACGCTGCTTCGCAAGGGACGGCTTGCACCTGTCACCCCTAGGCTTCCGGATATTGGCAAAGGCTCTTGCCACAACCATTGTGCCTTTTTTAGGCAAGGCTCAAATTCTAAACCTACCACCCTAGAACACAAAGTAAAAAAACTAAGGGTAATGCTGCTCAATGCCAGAAGTCTCAATCTCAAGATGCACGCACTCGAGGCCCTTCTCAGTATGGAGAACATCGATGTCTGTGCTGTGACAGAAACCTGGTTCAAGGCTCCTGAGAGCACCCCAGCACTAGCAGGTTTCACCTCATATCATGCGTTCCGGCCCCAAAATCCGGACAACACCAAGAAAGGAGGGAGGGTGTCCATATTCATAAAGGACACCCACACCTCAAGGTTGGTGGCAACGCACGATGCATCGGAGACCATCCAGGTGCAATTAAACATAGGCAAGACTGCTCTGCAATTTGTAGCATGTTACAGGCCACCCTCTCAAACTCAGGAACCTCACATGGCCTTCCTGAAAACAATGGAGGGGATACATGTATCTCCAAACACCATCATACTAGGTGACTTCAACTACCCTAATATAGACTGGGAACACTACTCAAGCCCAAACACTCTAGCCCAAAGGTTCCTGGAGTTCATAAACTCAAATGCCATGGAACAACTAGTCACCATCCCCACAAGAGGAGAAAACATACTTGATCTCATCATCACGAACATGGGATCACAATGTTCAACACCGGAAGTATACCCCTCACTGGTGAGATCAGATCATAAACTAATCTCACTGGAGGTCCTCATCCCGCCCCCACCTGAAACAAAAAAGACCACAGTGAAAAACTTCTCAAAAGCCAACTTCACACTTCTAAAAACTAGTGTGGTCTCCTTTAAGGCCCCTGAGCCAGTGGTAAACATTACTCAAACTGCTGAATCACTTACAAATGCCTTCTACCAGCACCTACAGGACTGCATGGATCAGGCAATCCCAAACAAAACTAAGACTCTTTGTACCAAAGGCAAGCGTCCAGTCTGGTGGACCCCAGCCATAAACAAGCTCTACAACAAAAGGAGGAAGCTACTACAAGATAGAGCAAAATCCTTGAAAGGTAAGACACCCTTGATCATTATAAGTAAAAAACTAAGAGCTCTCATAAAATCATCCAAGGCAAATTTTGAGAGAAAAATCGCCAAGGATTCAAAAGACAATCATAAGGCCTTCTTTAGCTATGTTAGAAACCTAGGAGGAAACTCCCAGATATGCTCAGAATTAGTTCAAAATGATGTGAAGATTACTGAACCTACACACATTGCCAACATACTGGCTGACAGGTTCAGTGCAAACTCCCCCAAAAGGAGAGATATCTATACCAGAGGATTGTAGCCCCCCAAACATCTCCAACGCCCAGGTGAGAACTGCTCTCTCCAAAGCAATAAACACAGCATCCATGGGACCAGTTGGTGTCCCCGGCTGTGTGCTCCATGAACTCAATGAGGAATTAAACCCGCAGTTAGGACAGCTGTTTAATCTTAGCCTCACCTCAGGATACGTACCCAAGGAGTGGCGCACGGCGACTGTGGTCCCACTTCACAAGGGCGGTGCCTCCACCGACCCTGGAAATTACCGTCCCATTAGCTTGACAAGCCTTATCTGCAAAGCCATGGAGAGGATCATAATGGAACTCATAAATAAAGACATAGGGAACTTGCAGACTTTGGATCCAACCCAGTTTGGCTTTGTCAAAGGCAGATCATGCCTTTTAAACTTGGTTGACTTTTTCGAGACAGTCACCAAGGCCATTGATGAGGAAAGGCAGTCCATACAGCCTACCTTGACCTGGCAAAGGCCTTCGACACAATACCCCACTCAGGTATCATCAAAAAACTCATCAGCTTGAATGTAAACCCATACATCACAAGATGGGTTGCAAACTGGCTAAGTGACAAAACCCACAGGGTCAGAGTTGCTGGAGCCATGTCAGACTCAAAGCCTGTCACAAGTGGTGTCCCACAGGGCTCAGTCCTGGGTCCACTCTTGTTTGGCATCTACTTTTCTGAAGTACAAGCAAACACAGGAGGGTTATGGCTGACAAAGTTTGCAGATGACTGCAAACTGGCCATAGTCGAAAACACATCTGACACAGATATCCTTCAGAAGGGCCTCACAGAAACAGATAACTGGTGCCAGAGCCATGGCCTAAAGTTAAATGCCAAGAAATGCATAGTCATACCCTTCGGGAAAAACAAGGTTACCCCTAGCTACCATATAGGTGGCAATCCACTGAGCACAGAAGAAGTCATCAGGGATCTGGGGACCCAGGTTGACAGTAGCCTTCGTTTGACACTCATGTTGCTAAAGTAGTTAGGAAAACCTTCTACATTGCCCACCTGATCATGAAGGGATTCACATCTAGATCAAGGGAGGTCATCGCCCCTGTACTCATCACTCATTAGACCTATGATTGAGTACAATGCCCCATTCGGAATGTATCTGACCAGACACCTACAGCAGCTGGAAAGGCCCCAAAAGTTCCTCACCAAAAGGATAAAGGGTCTCAAAAATATGTCTTATGCTGCCCGACTGAAAGAACTCCAGCTCTATTCAGTCTCATACCGCTTGCTCAGAGGTGACCTGTGCCTGACATATAAGGCCATGTCAAACCCTGATTTGATGAATATGCTTCACCTCAAAAAATCTAGATCCCTCAGAACCACAAGGGCGGGAGACTTAAACCTTGACACGGTTATTAATAGAACATGCTGGAGGGACAGATTCATCACCCAGAGACTCCCTATGCTGTGGAACAAAATCCCGGTACATGTGAGGCAGAGCACCTCGCTGGCCTTGTTCAAGAGGAATCTTGACCAATGGATGGGGGATCGCAGATATACCCCAGGGATTACTTCAGTGTCACTGCTTGACAGAGGCACAGCAAAATAATAGGCATAGTTTTATTCAAACTAAAGGGGTGGCGAAAGCCAAATAACTATGGGCTAGGCTTATAAATGCCCTTGGGCAGATAGCCTAGTATGAACCTATGAACCTATGAACCTATAACCCAAGTATAACTGTAAAACAGAATGTATTGTGAGGTATGGGCCATAATTCCAAACTCTATTATTAAAGTCATGCAAGTCTAGCCATTTCCATTACCTTCCCAGTGTCTGTCTTGTATGTCCTGTTTGTCTGCAGCAATTTCCTCACCTATCCTACCTACCCAACCCTTACGTTCCTAGGTCCCTTCTCCAACATTCCTCTCTTTTGAAAAAAAAAAAAAAAAACAATGGGCACCCATTTCACAAAAATAAATGTGTCCCATACATAGCTGATAATTATGTGTCTTCTTGACACACTTGTTTTGGTCCAATTGGCTATACAACATCATTGCATTGTTGTCACCTATCCATGTTGTGGTAACAGTCCAAATTCATCAAATTTTCTCTACATGTGCACATTACTGTGTTGAAGAAGTGGATATCTATGGTTCTTTCCTAATTCCATCCTGGCAATTCCTGTATTCCTTCTATGTTGTTCTTCCTTCTGCTTGACCCCCACCCCCATTCAACCACTTTCTTATCAATCCCATTTTCAAACATTTATTCTGGTCACAAAAAATAGAATCACACACAACACATATGGCCAGAAAGGGCACATAAAAAAGCTTTCACTTTTTCTCGTCTGCATTTGAATGAAGTTTGCCATCACACACCAATGCTGAGAGGTGCTCAATGGCTGTTTGTGTCCTGTGGAAAAACCTGGTGAGTTTTTGCCATCAGAAAAGCCAAACAGTTGCAGAACAAAGCTTAGTTCATAAAACCAAAACTGGATGCAGTATGAAACAAAACAAGCAACACTGGTACTGAACACGTGTTTAATAAAACAAAGCTTTCAGGTCAAACAAACCCTTCATCAGTGTATAAAATACTAGGACATACTAACCATATTTATACTATCAAAAATCACACAGCCATTAATTGTTCAATTAAGCAATCAATCATAGTTAAAAACAATAATTTTAAAAGCACAGATCTCTATTTCAAACACATTTGTTTATATCTTAATGCAGGTTTTAAAGAAACAGTCTGATTTAGACCTGGTAATACATCCGCATATTATCCATCGATATTCCTTCATCTCAAGCTTATTGTTCAAGCCCCCCCCCCCCGTGTATATCCTTATACACTCTATCTTTCATCCTAAAAGATAATTTATGTGCATTTCCATATATACTAATGTGCTTAGCCAGGGAATTAGTGTCAATCTTTCTTCTTATTTCTGAAGGTTCTCAATTATTCTTTCTTTCAATTTTCTAGTAGATTTCCCAACATAAAATGCCTGACATCTGTTACAAGTAGCCAAGTATATTATATCCATTGTGGCACATGTTGCTAAGCCAGAAAATATATAGTTCTTCCTAGTTATAGGGTGTTGAAAAGTATTGTTTTTGTTAATAACATCACAACAGCTACAATTGTAGCAGGGAAGGGTACCTGATTTAACCGCTGTTACCCCACCATTTTTGACACACATGTCTTTATAACATAACTTCTGTTTTAAATTCTGACAGCTTCTATGTGAGAAACTGGGTTTCATGCCAAATGTGGGACATAACTCAGGTAGTGATGTTAATATACACCAGTTATTATTAATAATTCTTCTTACCTCAGAAGTAGCTCTATTTTATGTTGTAACAAAATGTAACTTACCTATATCTAGGTTTGTGTCCATAGTTACAAAATATACTTGCATTGTGTTCATAGAGAAAAAAGGTTTTGTACTATCATCCCTACAGCCCAAAACATATTCAATTTCCAAGTTCAGGGACTTCTAATCCTAACAAACTGAGCTTTAGTAACACTTTTAAATACATGCAGGGCATGCACACTGCTTTGATGACGAAATGTATTCCTATGTGTGGATTTTTTGTAAATAGTAGTTTGAATTTCAGTCCCATCAAATGAGATTTTCACATTCAGAAAATTAATACTAATATCTAAACGTGTCAAGGAAAACATCATCCCTACTACCATGCCAAACAAAAAAACAGATCATCCACATACCTCTTAAAACAACTAATATTCTGAGAATATTGCTGTGGGCCGTGGTATATAAATTCAGTCTCCCACTTATCCAGTACTAGATTGGCATATGAGTTAGCAGTGGGAGTACCCATTGCTATGCCAGATATTTGATGGTATATTATTTCATTAAAGATAAAATAATTGTTATCTAGTACTAACTGAAGTAATTCACACATAGTTTCACTGAATCTACCAGAATATTGCCCATTTTTACTGGAAGTCTCCTTATGGCATTTATGCCATAACTATTAGGTATGACAGTAAAAAGTGACTGAATATTAAGAGTCACCATCAAAAACTTATTTGTAGTACCAAGGGATTTGTATGTCCTGAACCAACCATCAAAACTTCTCAAAAAATCAGCAATATCCTGTATATAGCTTTTTACATATAATAGTTGTTTAGACAGTACACTCTGTAAATATATTGAAATGGGCTCTGTAGCCCAACACCTCCTAGATACAATTGGTCTCATGGGGGAGGGGGTTTCCAAATTTTTGTGGACCTTCTGTAGTCCATATAAAATAGGTAGTTTGGGATGTACTACAGTAAAATATTGATAGAGCTCTATACTAATGTCATTCATCAGCTGTAAATCATATATCATTGTGTTAGTAACACTCACAGATTTATATACATCATTGCTACTTACACATTTAAAAGTGCTTGCATCAGCTAAGAATAGAGACATACTATTAAAATACATTTGTTTATCAATAACAATAACAGCACAACCTTTATCAGCTTCTTTTATAACTATACTATCATCCTGTATCAGTTTCTTCAAAGAAGTACATTCAACAGTTAAATTAAATATCTTTATTAAAGAGCATTTATTATACACTTCTCTAATCTGCCTTTCACAAATAGTAGAAAAAGCAACAACCACAGGATGACTATTTGGTATAAAGATGCTAGACTGTTTACATACATTACTATGCAATAGTCCTTGTTGTTTACATATAAGCTTTAAATCCAAATTGCGAGCAAGAAGCTTCAAATCCATTAATATAGAGCTTAAACCATCCACAGCACAGGGAATGAATTTCAGTCCCTTATTTAGCAGTGTTAAATCAGATATGGTAAGCTCTGTCCTAGAAAAATTAATGGTAGAATTCACATTAACAGTACCTTTTAAAGAAGTTATTTTTGAGTTCTGAAGTTGCTTCGACTTCTTCCTCTTTTCCTTTGTGTTGAACGACCTCTGGAACATTCTTGTTTCTTCACCACAACCTGTTCTGGTAGCTTTGGACGTACAACCATATGTTCTGTTAAAAAAATGTCTCAGTAGACAGAAAATCCTTTATCACTTGTGGTTGTGTCTCCGTTGCAGACGTTGATGACATTGATGGCATCTCATTGGTTGAACTGGCCGTCTATCCATCTTGATGAAATTCATTGCAGTCAGGCTGTATATTATCCTGTTGCACAAGATTTAAAGGCACAGTGACATCAACAAGTTCATCTAAATGATTAGATTGCTTGTTTGAAAAAAAAGTGACATTCTTAGCGGTCTCAGGATTGCATTTTACCTTTGACAAGGCAAAAATCTGGACATTATTGTAATCATTGATGTTTCTATTCAGCTTATGCCTTTTAGCTTTCTCAAAGCTCTCATCCAATTTAGAGAACTTCTCAAGCAGTTTATCATCGTCAGATATATACTTAGAGAATAAACCAGATGCAGAAATGTTATTCTCTAGCTCACGTATCTCAGTATGAAGTTCTGCTTCAATCTTAACAAAAAAAATCATTCATGAGCTTCATATACTCTAAACCAAGCTGGAAGTTCATTTCCTGCCACTTTTGTAATAAGGCAGGATACATGTTGGCATATGAAAGCATTTTCAAAACCCTTAAGCCACGAGGTACTATGCCCATCTACAAATATGCCAAAAAGCTGTAACACTGCCACTGTAGTGCCTTAAACTTTCTTACCTTCTTCTCAAGAGTAACAAATTGATACAGACAGTTACGTTCATCGTCACTCTGTTGTGAAGGATTAGCTTGAGGAAGAACAGTTCTTTTAGTGCAGTCTAACAGTAGATTAGAGGAGAAAAAACAGGATCTCTTGCAGTTTCCAACTCATTTGCAGGCTGTGTTGTAGAATTAAAGTGTCTCTGCATCTAGATGTTAACACAATTCTCAAAAAAGCCAAACAGTTGCAGAACAAAACTTAGTTCATAAAACCAAAACTGGATTCAGTATGAAACAAACCAAGCAATGCTGATACTGAACAAGTATTTAATAAAACAAAGCTTTCACGTCAAACAAACCCTTCATCAGTGTATAAAATAATAACACATACTAACCACATTGATACTATCAAAAATCACACAGACATTAATTATTCAATTAAACAATCGATCCCAGTTAAGAACAATAACTTTAAAAGCACAGATCTCTATTTCAAACACATTTGTTTATATCTTAATACCTATTTCAAAGAAATAGTCTGATTTAATACATCCTAACAAAGGTGTATTATCAATGATATTCCTTCATCTCAAGCTTATTGTTGAAGTCCCCCCCTCGTATATCCTTATACACTCTATCACCCTAAAAGATAATTTATGTGCATTTTCATATGTACTAATGTGCTTAGCCAGGGAATTAGTGTCAAACTCTCTTCTTATTTCTGAATGGTGCTCAATTATTCTTTCTTTCAATTTTCTGGTAGATTTCCCAACATAAAATGCCTGACATCTGTTGCAAGTAGCCAGGTATATTATATCCATTGTGGTACATGTTGTTAAGCCAGAAGATATATAGTTCTTCCTAGTTACAGGGTGTTGAAAAGTATTGTTTTTGTTAATAACATCACAAAAGCTACAACTGTAGCAGGGAAGGGTACCTTATTTAACTGTTGTTACCCCACCATTTTTTGACACACATGTCTTTATAACATAACTTCTGTTTTAAATTCTGACAGCTTCTATATGAGAAATTGAGTTTCATGCCAAATGTGGGACATAACTCAGGTAGAGATGTTAATATACGCCAGTTATTATTAATAATTCTTCTTACTTCAGAAGTAGCTCTATTGTATGTTGTAACAAAACATAACTTGCCTATATCTAAGTTTGTGTCCATAGCTACAGAATATACTTCCATTGTGTTCATAGAGAAATAAGGTTTTGTATTATCATCCCTACAGCCCAAAATATATTTAATTTCCATGCCCAGGGACTCCCTATTATAGCCCCTACATTCTTCTATAGAAGTACTAAGTCTACTAATCCTAACAAACTGGGCTTTGGTGACACTTTTAAACACATGAGGGGCATGCATACTGCTTCGATGAAGAAATTTATTCCTATGTGTGGGTTTTTTGTAAACAGTAGTTTGAATTTTAGTCCCATCAAATGAGATTCTCACATCCAGAAAATTAATACTAATATCTGAACATGTCATGTAAAAATGTAAAAATTCAGTACTGTTATTCAAATAATTTAAGAACACATCTAATTCATCCCTACTACCATGTCAAACAAAAAAGAAATCATCCACACACCTCTTAAAGCAACTAATATTCTGAGAATATTGCTGTGGGCCGTGGTATATAAATTCAGTCCCCCACTTATCCAGTACTAGATTGGCATATGAGTTAGCAGTGGGAGTACCCATTGCTATGCCAGATATTTGATGGTAAATTATTTCATTAAAGACAAAATAATTATTATCTAGTACTAACTGAAGTAATTTACATATAGTTTCACTGAATCTACCAGAATATTGCCCATTTTTACTGGAAGTCTCCTTATGGAATTTATGCCATAACTATTAGGTATGACAGTAAAAACACATTTGTTTATATCTTAATACAGGTTTTAAAGAAACAGTCTGATTTAGACCTGGTAATACATCTGCACAAAGGTGTATTATCCATTGATATCCTTCATCTCAAGCTTATTGTTCAAGCCCCCCCTCATATATCCTTATACACTATATCACCCTAAAAGATAATTTATGTGCATTTTCATATGTACTAATGTGCTTAGCCAGGGAATTAGTGTCAATCTTTCTTCTTATTTCTGAACGGTGCTCAATTATTCTTTCTTTCAATTTTCTGGTAGATTTCTCAACATAAAATGCCTGACATCTGTTACAAGTAGCCAGGTATATTATATCCATTGTGGCACATATTGCTAAGCCAGAAGATATATAGTTCTTCCTAGTTATAGGGTGTTAAAAAGTATTATTTTTGTTAATAACATCACAACAGCTACAATTGTAGCAGGGAAGGGTACCTTATTTAACTGCTGTTACCCCACCATTTTTTGACACACGTCTTTATAACATAACGTCTGTTTTAAATTCTGACAGTTTTTATATGAGAAACTGGGTTTCATGCCAAATATAGGACATAACTCAGGTAGTGATGTTAATATACACCAGTTATTATTAATAATTCTTCTTACTTCAAAAGTAGCTCTATTTTATGTTGTAACAAAACATAACTTGCCTATATCCAAAGTTGTGTCCAGTTACAGAAGATACTTCCACTGTGTTCATAGAGAAATAAGGTTTTGTACTATCATCCCTACAGCCCAAAACATATTCAATTTCCATGTTTTTGCCATCAGCCACACTAATCTGGTTATCTTCATGCAAAAGGTCCTTAAACTCACTGTGCTACAGGAACACAGAGTTAAGGCAGAGTAAATGCAGTACGGTGAAATAGTTACGATGACAGCTCTTAAACTGCTGGATGTAACAAAGTGCAGATTTCTATGTGGAATGTTGACATAAATCACTTGAGTGAAAAAATGTTTGGCCCATAGTATTATGGGTTTGATTCCAGATACATCTCACATTTTTACTGTGATGATATATGTCTTTTGTGATTTGCAGCAAGGTGTACACACAATTAACTTGTGATTTACAGGGAGGCTTGCAAAGCAGCTACTAGTTTTACAAGTGCATTAATGACACAATTCAGGGAAGACATGTACTTTAGTGTAGTCATTGAAAGTCACATCTGAAGTCCTGATCACATATACTTAGCTAATGACATCTTGACACCATTTGTAAAAACAAAAAAGAAACAATTATCTGGATTTGAACTTTGGCTCAGTAATGCTCTGCCTAGGCACTCAGTTTTACACCCTGTGCCAGGATGAAAGCTAGGTTGGAAGTGTATTTTCCACACTCAGTATTACCTAGCATTGCTGAACCTGTTTGCTCGAAGGAAGATATACTACATTAAAATTTTCACTGTTTTCCTTAAGCAGAGACCCACTTTTGCTCTGAGCTTAGTCACACAAATGGGAAAAGGAAACCCAACAATTATATTTGTCATAAAACTTTGGCCCGATATTTCAAAGATTGACTACAGTATGCACATCATAGTAGCTGCCAGCAATTTCTTCTATAACATATCTTGCAAACTTGATACATGAAACATTAACAACAAACAGATGTATTTTGCATTTAACCCAAGCCTGGTCAATTACTATATGTCCCTATTTGCACAAGCACCAGTGAACACTGCTACTTAAGTTCAAGCTGAATTTCTGAAATTCACATCATGCATGCAATAATACTTTACCATCATCCATGAAAATCAGCTTCTTGGCAATGCACTTTGTGAAGAGCTGCGTAGCATGACTAACTCTAGCTACTGGGATGTAATCCTCCAATATGTGGAAATGCATTCATAAACACAAGAGAAGGGCAGTGACATGTGCTTCACTGAACACATACTTTCTGATATTCATGTGTGCCCTGCAGCAGTGCACTTGCAAATTAATATATCAGGACTTGGGCCATTGTCAAACAATGTCCAGAATTGCAGAGCATAACTGCACATTTACATTTGGTATGGGTTTATAGTGACACTGAACATTGGTCTTCTATGATCATATGCCATGGATATTGTCAGTAACTTGTATTAATGTGGACATATGTTTATCTGAATATGAAGACACATAACTCCCATAGTTGCACTACTGGTGATTCCAAAGTGTGTGTGTGTGTGTGTGTGTGTGTGTGTGTGTGTGTGTGTGTGTGTGTGTGTGTGTGTGTGTGTGTGTGTGTGTGTGTGTGTGTGTGTGTGTGTGTGTGTGTGTGTGTGTGTGTGTGTGTGTGTGTGTGTGTGTGTGTGTGTGTGTGTGTGCATGTGTCATCTGGGTTCTCTATTACGCCATTGAAGAGACTTTTCTTCGAATGCATAATATTCAAACCCAAAACATCGAAAACACTAAACCGCAAACAGCCCATCTGCAAATTTTTTCCTTGGGAAAAAATTCAGTTGGCCGTTGTTGCAGTTTGCCAATTTCCTCAACGTTGAGTGATCTTGAAGTTGGTATATTTAGTTAGGGGGTGTGGGGGGCATTAGGATTGTGAAGTTTGTGTTGTTTGTTTGCAGCCTTGTGAATTTTTTCTCTAGGAAAAAATTTGTGGACATGGCCATACGTGGTTTAGTGTTTTCGATGTTTTGGGTTCGAATATTACACGTTGGAAGAAAATTCTCTTCGATCACATAATATAGACCCTGTCATCTGCATAACACACCCTGTCATCTGCATAACATCCTGAAAAACAGG
The DNA here is from genome assembly GCF_019279795.1 of Protopterus annectens. NCBI lineage: Eukaryota > Metazoa > Chordata > Ceratodontiformes > Protopteridae > Protopterus > Protopterus annectens. Next base: position 818,652,055 of record NC_056727.1, read on the forward strand.
TACATGTCTGTCTCACTTCTGCAATATGTATTCATGATAACTTCTTTCACCTAGCTCGCCAGGATGTATTGTATGTCCTGTTGTAAACTGAACTCAAAAAATCATATCACAAATCCTGGCTTTGCAATCAAGTCTTCTAACAGTATACATTACCTGTGACACTAGGCTGATGTCATCATCTATAACATGCACTGTGACAGTGTTAAAATTACACTTCTACAGTGGCACTTGCTTTAAATATAGTATTTTTTAGCTAGTGTAATTAGATAGGTAAGGATTTTAACCTCGCAACACTCAACTTCTGTGTGCCCATGTCTGAGTGGGTGTGTAATTCAAAGAACATGAGTCCAGATTCTGCCACCCTCACTCAAGTAACATTCAAAAAATACTTTTACACTGCTATATGGCTCCACAGAAATGTCATACAGCCCTCCCAACATCCTCTTCTCAGCATACATTGATAATGTCATCCTCTATAAAACACATTCTGAAAGCATTAAACTCTCACTTCTACAGTGGTCCTAGTATTAAGTACAGAGTTTTGTAGGTTATGTAACCAGAAAAGTAGGGGTTCTGGTCTCACAGCAGTCATCTTTAGGGAATGTGTCTCTCTTCATTTAACTGTCATTCTTTTGACAATTTTACAACAGGATGGCAGCCCACATCTATGTCTGGTACTCCTCTCAACATGTTCTCCTCTGCATAAAATGATGATGTCATCCTCTATAAAGTGCACTCTGACACTCTTAAAAACAGGTTTCTGTGATAGTGCTAGCATTAAGTACTGTGTTATACAGCCTGTCTGACTAGGTATGTAAGGATTCTAATCTCACACCAGTCATCTTGAGTGAGTATGCATGTTCATTTAACTATCCATTCTGGAGGCAATTTTGCAATGGAATGCAAGTCAGCAGCTATGTCAGACACTCCTACCCAAATATCTTCTTCTCAACATATACTGAAGCAAAGCCGCTCTATGGCCTTTGGCAGGCCATCTCCAGATCACTTGATGTGTATTTGCTAATTCTTTCATGAGGTGGTACACATGTCACATAAGGACAAAGGCTGTCTGTACTAAATCAAACACATACATACATACACAAATACCCCTGCTATCTTCCTTCACATAGACATAGTGATTTGGGTTTAAATGGTGTAATAATGGCAAGGATTTTATGTGCTCTTGGCCATTAGCTTGGTAATGTCCTATGACCTTCTGAACATTGCACATGTCAATGTTGTTGTCATCCACATGTGCTATGTTGAGGTGCGGATGTACTGTTATCCTACAACAGTGTATTCCAGTCTGTGATTTGAGCTACTGTATTGGTGTCTGCTGCTGCCAGTTGGTTACATATTCCTTCCATAACAGCTGTAGTAATATGCCTATTGAGGACTGTTGACATCAGTGATGCAATGATACAATATATAGTGGTGCATTCATAAGGCATGTGTTCTTCCAGAAAGTATATCAACATTCCACACAGTTGTCATGCAACCATCACAGTGGCAGCTGCAGTATGTCACAGGTGTGCATGTGTATACCTAGCATATTGAAATGTTATCTGACATACAGAAATATTATGTCATACTGATTACATGGGCACATACACTTCATTTCGTCTACATGTTGCAATGCCATTATATAGACAAACATATGACATGTTGAGATTCACTTGCAACCTTGGTGAATTCATTGCATGCACTGTTCACAAGGATGCTCTCCAGCATCACTGTGTGACTGTCAGCATTTATATCATTAACTGTTCTCCATGAACCACATCCACCTCAGTTGTAATGTGCCCATATATGGTATCAGGGCCCTCACCCCCACATTTCCACTGAGAAACATATAGGCATGTGATGTACAATGGATGTAATGATGTGAAACAGGTAGAGTTCTATGATTGTGTTAACAGTTCCAGTGTGTTCTGGAGGTGATATACAACCTGATGTCCAGTTGTAGCATAGGTACAGCTAAAGTGTGACTGTACTGCATCACAGGTGTATCACTAGATCACATCAATATTACCACTTGTTAGTTTACATGAACACATATGGATATATGTCAGGATTTCATGGCACAATAACATTTTCACTGCTAATGTCGGGGGAGTAGTAAACATGTGGCACACACTTTGAGGGTTCACATGTACTTACAGAGAGTACTTCATGTACTGCTTGGTATGTGTACAATATCACAGTGACAGCTTCCTTGATGATTGACTCTTGTCTTTGTACTGTTGTACTTCCTGTGCACATGAGCATCATTGATATATTGCCATCCATCTCACATACTGCTGTACCATTCATTCTTATGGATCACTTTGTAATTCACACATCAATTACAGGTGCTTCAGACAATATCCATTGTTATTACATATGGCAGATGCATGCAATACCTAGCTCTGTGTAGGGAATCCACTCATAATAGTGTGTTGTTTGTAAGTGTTGTTATTCATCTGGCCAATATGGCCAATGCCTATGTCAGCCAGGGATACTTTAGTCAAATGTATCACATTTTGGCACAATGAGTTCCCAAACATCTTGTCAGCCACACAGAATTATTGTTTGGGATGTATACCCATTAGAATTTGACATGCAGACTTACATTCAAGGCATTCTTCTAGATGCTTGTGTGATACATCCTTCTGTGTTGCACCTAATAATTACACAGCTCAGTGTCAACACTGATGCCATGGGTTTAATTCTTGGAAGTGTAAATTGTGACTTATATTTCATGCAGACCTGTCAACTGTCTAGGATTGCCCCTGATTCCAACTCCAGGTTTAACACTGTTCCTCTTAACCCCTCCAAAACATGGTCATTTTTGAGAGGATGTGGTGATTTCCCCTTATAGAATACTGAAAATCATTATAGCTGTACACGTCTGATCATGCAGAACATGTATAATAAGTTACAATCACATATTCTGGCAATGTTGCAGATTAGTGGTCATAATATTTTAAAAGTGCCCATGATTATGCCTGTTTCTGTTTACATTTGTCCAGGAGTCTATTGCTATGTCTATGACTGGTTTAGAGCTATGGCAATATGTCAGTCATATTGAAGCAAATCATTTTGCAGATGTTCAGAGTATGCACATACCCTCTATTGACTACACCAACCTTGCTAAATGTCCTCTCCAGTGAGCATGTCAGTGATGTTTATATCACAAACATTCACCTCCACTGATGTAATCTTGTGTGAACATCACACGTATACTATCATATGTGATAGCATATATGTGATGTGATTAAATGGTATAGTATACTCCCACAATATGTGTCAACAGCAGTAAGCACTGTGCTATCTACATATGTGCTTAATGTTATGCTACTGATTTGTCTTTGACGTGTACATACATTGACATATCCTATCTTGGGTACATTGCCATATTTACCATGCTGTTTTCCTCTTTATTCATTCTTATCATTCATTTCTGTGCCCATTTTCATCAGCACACTTTCCCTAGCCAGTGTACATTCTCTTGTATTTGCCCTTGCTGTTTACCCCACTAAATCATTTCAATCTGAAAACTGTTGTGCACATTGCACTCAGTACCCTTTTCTTCACTATGTTATTGCTGGTAGTGATTATGGTTGCATGAGCAGGTTTGCTCACAGGCAAACTTGTATGCTTCTTGTTTCTGTGGCTGTGCTGCTCTGTTGCTGCTCACAAAACCTTGGTTGTATTGGTGTACATGTAATTGGCAGCATGAATATGTGATTAGTGCTGCTGCTCAGATGCAAACTTTGTGTAGGCTTCATGCGAAGCCCCTAAGGAGTTTATTAAATAACCAGGTACAAACTGTCTTTTGAGATATAATTACCTCAGTCTTTAGAGAACTTAATGACTCCCATATTATTATATTGCACCATGGTGCAGTCAAGGGAAGGAAGCAGACATGGATATGCACTGTCAATTTCTATTGCTGCAGAACTGATGTGATTAAACTTTTGCTCCTGAGAAACTATACTATAGGTAGAAAAACAGGTCTAACTATTTTTTTTTTCCAGTCTGAAGTTAGCAACAGGAAGATGATTCCTAGTGATGAAAACACTGGGCTGGGAAAACTTTGTATGTAATTGTGAGCTGTGCTATACTATGTGGTGATGCTATATTGACTTGTCAGTGTCATGTGACCATCTGGAAACTGTATCTACTTGAAGACTGCCAATTGTTTTACATAACTTGTGACAGCTAAGCATGGTATTTCTGCAAATAGACAGAACCAGGGAAAGTATTTTTGCAGAAAGAGAAAGCCAGGAACTATAGGTATCAACATCCTAGTTTTTTTCTGAATGCATCCTTTCTACTTTTCTGACATTTTATTTCCCTGTGTGCATTATATATATATATATATATATATATATATATATATATATATATATATATATATATATATATATTTGCACTATGCCCTTTACTATTTAAATACATTTTTTTTTTTTTACCTTTCAGCTCTTCTGAATGGCATCCATTATTTACTATATATTTATCTATGAAATGTTATTTATCTAAGAAGAAGGCCAGAATTATTTACACTTTAGGTTAATAATCTGTATGACACATGCCTCCCATTAGACTGTGTAGGCCTGCTATTAGTGAAAGACATTAATTGACTTGATTTAGACTAACCAGTGATTTTGCCTTGCCTAATTCAAAATTGTGGAAGTACTACCACACCAAGAAGAAAGCTGTGGGAAATTAGACAATTCTGTCAGCTTTTCTTGATAATTTGTGTATGCGCACGTGTGTGTGTGTGTGTGTGTGTGTGTGTGTGTGTGTGTGTGTGTGTGTGTGTGTGTGTGTGTGTGTGTATGTGTGTGTGTGTATGTGTGCACATTATTTAGTCTGAAAGGCAATTACCATGGATAAAAGGGAACTAAAAGGCAATGGCTCACATGGAGAGCAGTGAGGATGAGGCCTGGCATACTTGGTCAAAGATTGAGATCTGTGAGCAGCCTGTATGCTTTCATCAGTGTGTAGATGCTGGAAGCCCATATCCACGATAGCAGTGCATATTTCATTTATGCTTTTGGGTCCGGGTTGTATTTTGTGAATTAAATATTGAAATGGACTTGTGTGTACTTTTGTGCAATTAATCCAATCTTGGTTTTCAGGGAAGGAATTCAAACCTCCATCAATGCCAGCCATCTTGACATCAAGGGTGATGGCATCTTGCCTTTTAGATGTTATAGTTATTGCAGGGATGTTATCCCCTGTTATAATAGTGGCAATGGTATGATACAAGAATTAATCCAGAGAATAGATGGTGGCATATTTGAATGCAATACAACATGCAGTAGAGACAGATAAAGGACATTTAGTTACATGTCAAGAAGACTTTAAAGCCCAACTGGAATTATAGAGACTAGCACTTGAAATGAAGCATATGGAACTCAAAGCAGGTGATCACATGCAACTACTGAGGGTGCAGATAGCAGGCACAAGCAGAGAAAAGAGAAATAAATGCCAGCATGAAATGGAGATAATCATCCTATGCCAGAGACATGTGCCATGGGCAAAGGGGGACCACACACAAGAAGACCAGGTCAGTAGAGAACATTTTCCTCAATATAAAGAGGTGGTGACTTAGCTTTATAAAGGCCATTTAGAGGGTGTGGAATCAGTATGAATTTGACCAAGGGCAGTTGGTGAGGTTTTAACTCCACTGATCATAGGTAAAGCAATGCATGTAGTTCCTAAACTCAGTGAAGCTGATTGCTTAAATTATGCCATATTTAAAAAATGGTTGTTATAAACTGTCACCAGAGACGTACAAGAAGAAGTTTAAAGAATACAGGAGAAAGGTAGATGAATGTGACTCGTACAAGAAGTTTAAAGAATACAGGAGAAAGGTAGATGAATGTGTGACTGAATATATATTGCAGAAATAAGGATGTATTTTCACAGATGAATGAGTGGCTGTAAGGACACCACATGTAAAATGCTTGCAGATTAGTTGGTCAGGGAAAATGCCCTAGTACTACATCTGAGGGCATGAGGATTTGATTTGAAAGTCAAGAGTCTAACACTGCTGATGAGATGGAGAAGAAAGAGGTTATTTTCTTAGTTAGCAGATTGTCACTGCATAGGAGGGCCCAAAACTGCAGATTTGTATATAGGGAATTCATGAGAGACAGCCTAAGATATACCAGCAGGTTAAAAAGTAAAAGGGGGGTGCCACAGGTTCAAATGTATCCCCAGGATTGGACTTAAATGTTTTATATGTAGCCATATGGGGCATGTACAGTCTCACTTTTCACTAAGGTAGGAAGAGAGAACAAATGCCTCAGGAAACATCAAGTAAGACTAGTGCTATGGCAGTGGTGGGTTGTTTAGAGACAACAAGTGTAGGTAACTATCACAAGAGTCTGTACCCTGTCTTGGTAAATGGAAAATACACCCTTGTCAACAGGGTCACCAAGGAGGACTTGAGGCAGGCCCAGCTTCCTGATCTTCCTTTATAGGACTTGAGGAAGGAGAGCTAGCCTAGAAGGCTTTAGATACACAAGGTCAGAAGGAGTCCATATACTGGCACAAAGGATTGTTTTACAGGGAATGGATCCCTGAAGGAGGGCTACAGGGAGAAATAATACAGCAGTCAGTAATACCCCGGGTCTACCAACTGGCACTTCTAGCCATAACTCACAATATTCCTTTTGCAGGTCATATGGGTATAACAGATACTAAAAGATGGCTTATGTAGAATATATATTGACCTGGAATTCAAGTGGATGTAGCAAGGTACTGCATGACCTATAAGCAGTGCCAGAAGGTTGGCTAGGCTAGAGACATAACCAAGTCTACTTTGATACTTTGTCTATTATTGATGAATCATTTCAGAGGGTAGCTATGCACATTGTGGGAGCTCTGAATCTATTGAGTTCCACATGTTAGAAATATATATTGGTAGGTGTGGATAATAGAACTAGATATCTAGAAGCAGTGACTCTATTTTCCACTGAGACAGAAAATATGGCAAATCTTTTGCTAGACATTTTCAGTAGGTTAGGTTTTTCTTAAAAAATATATTAATGATAAAAGTGCCAACATTATGTCAGACTTGCTGATATGTTGTGGAAGTGCTGTAAGATAAGGCACTTAAAGACTACCACAGTCATGTAAGTTAAGGCACTTTAAGACCACCCCGGTTATCAATAAACATAAAGTCTGATGGAGAGGTTTAACTCTGCATAGAAGACTGTGTGGAAAGAATTTGCAAACCAGTTCAAGAGAGAAAGTTGGATAAACATTTACCCCATTTTCTCTTTGCATACATAAAGGTGGCCCAAGAGTCCACAGATTTTTTTACTCTTTGAGCTTCTGAATGGTCACAGAGTAAGAGGATACCTGGATTTATTTCATGATGAGTGGGAGAGTGGGTACAATTCCACCAAGAAGTCTCTTGCAGAGTATGCCCTAAATCTCAAGATTAGTCAGGGAGATCATGAAAATCGTGGAAGACTACATGGCACAGACACAAGGTTTAGAGTTGATTTACTGGAAGTGCTGTCTGTCTAAAACAACCAATCTAAGTTTACACATGAAGAGCAATGTGCCACCTAATGGAAACCTATGTGTCTAAAACAAACAATCTAAGCATACACATGAGTAATGTGCCACCTAGCACACACCAGAGCCTCTTTGCACAGCTACTGACTATTTAAAGTACAATAAGAATTGGGGAAGTAGGTTGTATTGAGAAAGCTAAGGCTCTAAATAACTGCATCTATACAGTGCAGCATGCTGTATCATTATATGATGGGCAGTGTGGAACTAAATCACCTTATTTATAACACAGAAAATAAGCAACAAAAAACAAACAAAACATACCAACCGATAGCAAGACACTTGAATTTAGTTTCAGAAGCAAGTGACACCCAAAACCAGCCTGGAAACATTCTTCTGCCAGAAGAAGAACCAGTAAGATAATTTCAGCAAAAACTCACTAATGTGTTAGCCAAGAATGATAAATCATGGTAATAATCCTTTTGGTTACTACAGGTGCTGGTCTCACTGCAGCTACACTCATATAGTAATCTGTGTCCTTTTGTTCTTTCTTTCATCAAAAGCAAAACAGTACCACTAATCCCAAGCTGGTTCTTGAAAAGCTGGGGACAGTCTCTTTGGTAATCAGCAGTCTTGTTGCAAATGTTCTTATGGTTTGTAGGCTTGTTGCAGCTTCTTCCCGGTAGATGCATTGATGGTATGTACAGCAGCTCAGTACAAGATAGCTAAGCTTCACAGTGGTCTTAAACCAAACCAGTAAGGAAATCCCATACACACATTGCCCAATCAGACAGTCATGAATCAATGTCTCTATACTCCTTCTATCACTAGGAACAAAGCAGTAGCGCTAGTCACAAGCTGGCTCCTAAGAATCAGTTTTCAGGCTTCTTAGTGATTGGTAGTCTCTAGGAAAGCTATAAAACAAAGTCCTCCTTCTTCATCTGTTATCAGGAGCAAAACAGACACACGGATATGGGTTTATAGGCTGCCAGTAATTGTTAGGCTTGCCCGGATGTTTGTGATTTTAAAAGTAGGATAGAAGAAAGTGGATTAATTTTCTGTGAATCACACTATGCACTAAGCACTGAGAAGGCTTGAAAGGGAGAATAACTGAAGTATTAACAGTCTGAGCAGAGGGCCTTCCTAGTTTGATCTTCTAGTGCTCACAAATATGAGCTGACAAGATGAGACTTTGAGGGGCTTCCAAAGTCAAATGTATCAAAGGGGCAGCCCACTCAACAGCTACTGATTCTAGTAGCACAGCAGAGGAGTTTAATAGCACAACAGAGAAAGTATGGTGGGAAAAAGTCTTACAACAGTAGAAGGCCAGTGGCAGCTCCAAAAAAAAAACTTTTCCTTTTCTTTTTTATCCACAAAAAATGTGTTTATTTATGCATTTAGGCATTTATTTATTTATTTATTTACCTTACTATTTGTTGACTGGGTAAATGAGCTGATCTGTTGAAAATCTTCAGCCGTGATCTTGGCTTGATAGAACAAGTATTACATACTGAAGTTAACAGAACAGAGTTTAATGTAGGCTTGGTAGATTGCAAACAATTTAGCGATATAAAAATGGAAGACAGAATTAATAAAACAACACATATCATAATAAAGCACACATAAATCCCAAGGAGGTACAAGTTATATATAGTAGGTACAGTTTAAAGGTTGAAAGGTAGGTTATTCATTGTCCCTATACTACTTGCAGGTGTTTCATTTACAAGATGTTTTCATAGTACTGTCTTGAAATGTTTCAGATTAGATATTCATTTAATTTCATTAGGAAATTGATTCCAAGGGACAGGTCCTTGTCATGTAAAAGTTCTTTTCTCTATTTTACTTTGAATGGTACCCTGATTTATGTTATATTGTCATCCTTGCTAGTTTTAGAAAATAGTTTTGTTCTCTGAATGATTATTCAGAGTTGAACATTGGGGCAATACACTAGTTTTAATACTTCGAAAAAAGAAGGCATTAGCCCTATCAATTAAGCATAGCCATTGTAACTTCTTGATGAGACTACAGTGGTGCAATTAATAATCTGCAAGTAATGCACATCATAAAATTTTGTTTTCAATAATCTATAACGTTTAAGTATTGTTGGAGGACTCTAGGGCTAGTAAGGGCAGTCTATACTCTAGTTTTGCCAGTAGTATGTTTTTTAACAATTGCTGTTCTGGCTGCTGGTAAAAGGAAATGTAATATCCTGTAACAAAGCTTGATTTGTGCAAGTACTTTGTAATATTGTCAATGTGGGTTGTGAAAGTAAAAGACTGGTCAAGGGTCAACCCTAAATATTTCTACTTCAAGATGTAGTGCCTTTGAGAAGTATGGGCAATAAGTTTGCCATTTTATGGAGCTAGCGAAAAGCATGACATTTGTTTTTTTGGACTGATAAACTGTTTGTTAGTGACCAAAGACACAGTTTCATAAGGTTTGTCCACAGTTGTGATTGTAGGTTTGTACATCATTTTATTTGTTTCCAAAAGTCAAATATCATGAGCGTCTAGAGTGAAAATGAGGGTAGGTAAGTATTCTGTTAACTCAATGCTAGTGTGAAAGGAAAGGGGCCAAAAACAGCTCCCTGGGGTACTCCAGTATTGAAAATACATTTTGCAGAGAGACTGTTTGTCATCATAAATTTGGAAGGACTTTTAGTGAGATAATTTTTAAAGCATGTAATGATTATTTCATAAACTTTATACCTTTTGAGTTTTTGTAACTGTATTTTAAGGACAACAGCCTCAAAGGTACGAGTCATATCAACAAAGACAGCTGCTGTATTAAGGCCATCATTCATGTTACAGTAAATACTATTTGTTGCAGGAAATAGTGCAGTAGATGTATTAAAGGCATTGAAACCCATTAAATATGAAAACAATGATACCCAATAGCTGCAGAGAGAGAAAAACAGACAAAAAATATTTCCCAAAAAGCAGTAATGCAGGCAGACATGTCTTAAAACAAAGGTCATAAGTTCATTGTAAATAGCCCTATTAAGCATTCCAAACATGGTACACCACTGAAAAAACTAGATAAGTATGTGGAATTTTTGAGAGCTCATTGTCTTGTTAAGGAAGGAAAGGTTACATTTAAAAAGGAAAGCTTTACAACATTAATTGTTTTGGGTTTTGCACATGTATCTCTTTTGTCTTTATGAATACATTTTTCATAGCTGTTTGGGAGCAATAGTTATTTTATCACATTTCAGTGGTTGGTTTTATTATAATTTGATTAATGACTGGGTTTAAATATTTCTTAATGGATTTTAACTTCCAGTCTGAATGCATTCCATTTTACTTTGAAAGTACTTAATCATAGTTTATTTCTGTGTTTTATTTTGAAAGTTGTCATCTAAATATAGATATCAAGATGTCAAAAATGACCTAGGAAAGAAATTAGTTAGCAAAATCAAATAAGAGTTGATTATCCGAACACTGATTATCTGAAACATCAGTTATCCGAATGCAGCCTTTCAAAGTTTTCTGGAAAAATCATAACGTCTGAATATGTAAACGTTATACGTATTTGCTTTTGTGTTCTTTTTGAGCTGTAGCCTGCTCGTGTGTGAAAAATATTTCTTATTGTCCACTGGAGTTGCTGAATGTTTGAATGTTGTATTCCCTGCGTGCAGGAAAAACAAGATTTTAGAAGTTTTTATCCGGTTCAATTATATGTTTGATTATCTGAACTACCATAGGTCCCAGTTAGTTCAGATAATTGACTCTCTAGTGTAATAACATTTTCTTCAAATGTATCAGAAAAACTAAAGGTAAAACTTGGGCATACAATCTGTTGATAGAAGACAACAGAATAGTTTCTGAAGCTAAAGATCCCTCAAATTTGGGATTTGGGCCCCCCCCTCAAATTATCTATAGCATGATCCCCCAGTTATTCTCAATATGGATAATATATAATTATTGACTGTCGGATGGGTAAGGCCAGTCTATAGCCAAACAGGATAGGTTATTTCAAGCACAAAAAGGGAAACTGGATAAGCTTAAAAATTGCCCACAAGGGCAGCTAGCCTAGTACTGACCTATGACCCTATAATATAATAGAGTGCACTCCCTGGAAGATTTAGCAGCAATTTTAAAATTGAAAACAGGGAAAGAAACATAGTGCCTGAGAACATTGTAGCACTTATCTAAAAAGATGTAGAATTTGCTTTGGATAATATCAAAAATACTGCCTGGGTAGGTCCTGATAATATTCCAAGGGCAGCACTATGCTACCACAATAAATAACAATATCAGACTTTTTATAGTACTTTAAAAAATGACTGAAACTTGTGATTCTACTATGAAATGCCAATTTCTGAAATTCTGATTATCGTAAATGCTGAAATATAATACCTGAAATAAAAAAGATAAAAAAAACTTTGTTTTTTACCTGGGGGAAAGCACCCCAAACTCCTAATGTGGGGCTGCAAGCCTCCCACACCCCTGAACTTATATGGCTGCACCAACTTGAAGACAGAGGAACTCTCTCAAAAGAAGTGAAACATAGCTGACTCACAATTAGAAGACGCATCAACAATAATTTCCTGTGAATTAGGGATACAGACAATAGGCAAAAGTGGGCTGGAATTTATTGCAGAAAACTGGTAAAAGAACCAAGATATTGGGGGGAAATAATTAGAGAGGGAAAGGTAATAGAATGGGAAGAGGCCAAGAATTTATTTGGACTGCAGGCTAGAGATTGCCTTCTCTATCAAGGATTGCTATCAGAGTATAGGCAAAGAGAAAGAAAAAGGGGGATCTTAAGCAAAAGATCAGCACTGGTAGAGGTTTTAGTAGAATCTAGAACAGAAGCTGCTGTTAAAAAAGGAATAATTAGTAGAGCATATAAAATATCCAGATGTCTTACATTAAAAAGGACTTCCCTGCACCCTTGTGGCAGAAGAATGTGGACATAGCCTTGTCTGAGATGGGGAATTCTGGAGGAAGGATCATTGTGTAATTTCCTATTGGCAGACTAGTTTAAAACTGTTACAATTCATCTGTATATAAGCTTCATGTTTTGCTGAGTTTTTGATTCAATTAGCCATAACTGCTCTGTGTTTGGCATCCTTTGCCAGAGGTCTAGAGTGTTTCTGCTTGAATCCAAGCCATCCAAAGATAAGAACAAGAAATTACATTGATTTCGAGTTTGATCTGTACTTTTTCAACTATATTTTACTGTTTTACTGCATTAATTTGTGTCTTTTTGACTGTTTTCACTGTTTGTGCATGCTTTATTATCTGTACTTGTTTTGCACTAAAATGTTGCTTTCAGCATAGAATAGGTCCAGGCTTCCTGAATCTAGCCTGCTTTTCATACACTTGAACTCAAACCCAGCCTTCAGCATAGAATAGGTCCAGGCTTCCTGAATCTAGTCTGTTTTTCATACACTTGAACTCAAATCCAGCCTTCTTACACTAAGAAGGGCTCCCCTGTACACTTGCGGCAGATGACTGTGGACATAGCCTTGTCTTAGCTGGGGATTGTTGGAGGAAGGATCATTGTATAATTTCCTGTTGGTGGACATAGCCTTGTCTGAGCTGGGGATTGCTGGAGGAAGGATCATTGTATAATTTCCTATTGGTAGACTAGTTTAAAATTGTTTAATTTCAGCTGTGTATAAGCCTTGCATTTGCGCATAGTTTTGCACCACGTAACAGGGGTTAGCAGTGCCTTGTATAGACACAAATGTCAAAAATCACTTTTTTCCCTAGATACTAGTCAGTGAAACCCTCCCAGGTTTTCCTCATGTTTGGTGGTTAACACAGCTGCACACTGCAGGCAACTCAGCTGAGCACTAAGCAGTGTTGCCCCACTTTTCATCCCTGATGTTCTATAGAATATGCCCCCTTGTTAATCCCAGAGCAATAGCTGATCTAATTTGCCCTCTCACAAACTAGTACTTAAGAATTAACTGCTACTATGGATAATCAATTTCTCAACATTTCTCCAGCCAGTCTGATTAAGGCAATGCAGCAATTGTCTCATGTATATTGACAGCCACTTGCTCCTAAAGCAAACAAATACAGTATGTGAACGATGTAATTATACCATGAAACTAGAATCAGTCCTGTCATGTAACAATAAACAAGACATCAAACAGGTTATCAGCTCACACACATCTCCTGTTATAAAGGATAATTTCAAAACACATAAACTCACATATGCAGAGGTCCTCACTAAGAGCCTACCAAAAGACTAGAGACCTCCTAAGCACCAACAATCCACACATAATGGTACATTAACAGCACCACAGCACATAACAAAACACATATCAGTGTCTCAACAATTAAGCCCCTAAGGCAAACACCTCTAAACCAAATGTTCTGGCCATAGGCAACTCAATAGTGAGATACACAGATGTCTCCCTCACCAAGCTGGACAAGGAGAAGATCACGGTCAGCTGCCTGTCAGGGGGCAGGATCCTTCAAATTATGCATGCACTTAAGTCACTCAGCATCAACTTCCGCTATGACTCTGTCATACTTCATGTTGGAGTGAATGACTTGAAACATACCTCTCTGGATTATATGAAGAGAGACATGACTGAATTCTCAAATTATGTATCCCAGGCAGGTATACCCCTAGCCCTAAGCAGCATTCTACCTTCACTTAGGATAATACCACAATACAGACAAAAAATGATTGATTTCAATAATTGGCTTAGCTTCTGGTGTCACTCCAAGGGGATCCAGTATCTGTCGGCTTGAGAAGACATGGTTGAAAGACCACACTGCTTTGCCAGAGATAGCCTTCACCTGTCTTCTCAAGGCTTTCAGATACTGGCAAAGTTACTTGACTGCCCCATAGTCCCTTTTTTAGGCAATGTCAAAATAACAACTTCTGACGTAAAGAAAAGAAAGAAGGGACTGATGATTAGTGATCAGCAGTATAGTTTCATGCCGGGAAAGAGCACTGCAGATGCGATGTTTGCTCTGAGAGTGTTGATGGAGAAGTACAGAGAAGGTCAGAAGGAGTTGCATTGTGTTTTTGTAGACTTAGAGAAAGCATATGACAGGGTGCCTAGAGAGGAGTTGTGGTATTGTATGAGGAAGTCGGGAGTGTCAGGAAAGTATGTAAGAGTGGTACAGGATATTTACAAGGGTAGTGTGACAGCTGTGAGGTCTGCAGTGGGAGTGATGGATGCGTTTAAGGTAGAGGTGGGATTACATCAAGGATCAGCTCTGAGCCCTTTTTTATTTGCAATGGTGATGGACAGGTTGACAGACAAGATCAGACAGGAGTCCCCGTAGACTATGATGTTTGCAGATGACATTGTGATCTGTAGTGAGAGTAGGAAACAGGTGGAGGAGACCCTGGAGAGATGGAGATATGCTCTAGAGAGAAGAGGAATGAAGGTCAGCAGGACTAAGACAGAATATATGTGTGTGAATGAGAGGGAGGATAGAGGAATGGTGAGGATGCAAGAAGTAGAGGTGGTGAAGGTGGATGAGTTTAAATACTTGGGATCAATAGTTCAGAGTAATGGTGAGTGTGGAAGAGAGGTGAAGAAGAGAGTACAGGCAGGATGGAGTGGGTGGTGAAGAGTGCCAGGAGTGATTTGTGACAGACGAGTACCAGTAAGAGTGAAAGGGAAGGTCTACAAGAGGGTAGTGAGACTAGCTATGTTATATGGGTTGGAGACAGTGGCACTGACAAAAAGGCTGGAGTTAGAGCTGGATGTGGCAGAGTTGAAGATGTTAAGATTTGCACTGGGTGTGATGAGGGTGGACAGGATTAGGAATAAGTATATTAGAGGGTCAGCCCAGGTTGGAAGGCTTGGAGATAAAGCCAGAGAGGCAAGATTATGTTGCTTTGGACATGTGCTGAGGAGGGATGCAGAGTATACTGTGAAAAAGATGCTAAGGATGAAGCTACCAGGTAACAGGAAAAGAGGAAGGCCTAAGATAAGGTTTATGGATGTGGTGAGAGAGGACATGCAGGTGGTTGGTGTGACAGAGCAAGATGCAGAGGACAGGAAGAAATGGAAACAGATGATCTGCTGTGGTGGCCCGTAATGGAAACAGCCAAAAGATGATGATGATGACATAAAGAAACTCACTAGCAACAAACTCAAGGTCATGCTGCTTAATGCTAGGAGCCTAAACAGTAAGCTGCACTCCCTGGAAGCACTCCTCATCTTGGAAGATGCTGATGTCTGTGTAATCACTGAGACTTGGTACAAGGCAGCAGAGAGCACCCTAGCCATACAAGGCTACAATGTCTTTCACATGTTCAGTCCCAAAAATGAACGGGAAAGAACCAAATGTGGAGGTGTATCCATCTTCATTAAATTCAAATACACCTCAAAACTGATAAAATAGTGCAACTCTCTTGAGCTAATCCAGGTCCAAGTAACTTTAAGTAAAATACCCTACCACATCATTGCCAGCTACAGGTCCCCCACTATGAACCAGGAGAAGCATACTTCCAACCTAGACTTTCTAGAGTCACTCAGTATAGAGCCAAACATCTTGGTCATGGGAGACTTCAACTATCCTTCCATCCATTGGGCAATTTACTAGAACACAAACATGATTGCTGTGAGGTTCCTGGACTTTGTTAATTGAAATGCCCTGGAGCAGTTGGTCTGTACCCCCACAAGGGGCTGAAATGTCCTAGACCTATTGCTCACCAACATGGGGGTTCACTGCATTACCCCCTGTGTGTTACCCTCCCTGGTAAGATCAGACCATAAATCTGTATCATTTGAAGTAAAGATCAGACCTGACTCCCCCCACAGGATCAAGAAAACTGAAATATTTCTCCAAAGCAAACTATTGCCTACCAAGCAATGGTATAAACAGTTTCAAAGCCCCTACTACCAGAGCCAAAAATAACTCCTAAGCAAAGGAGTACACAAATGCCCTATATAGTCACTTAAACAAATGTATTGTATCGGCTGTACCAGACAGGACCAAAACCAGGTCCTCCTGAAAAAACAAGCCACTCTGGTGGACTGTCAGTATAAATACGTTATATAAAAGAAGAAAGAAACAGATATCTAAGAACAAGAGGGAACTTACTCAATAGAGGAAGAATACCCTTCACAGCTTGAACAAAAAAATCAGATATCTTGTAAAATCCTCTAAGGCTAAATACGAGTCTAAGTTAGCATCCCTAGCTAAAGACAATCATAAAACATTTGTTAGCTTTGCCCAAAACCTAAAAGAAAATGCCCAGCGGTGTGCCGAACTTATAGTGGATAGTACCACTCACACTGAACCTGAAGAGAATGTGAACCTGCTAGCTGACAGATTTGGCAATAACTTCACCCTCCTGTCCCCACCAGCCATACCCCAATGCATTCCTCACATCAGTCATCTACTGAGTATCTCCAAAGAACAGGTCATAAAAGCACTATCTATGGCTAAAAACATGGCCTCTATGGGGCCAGATATCATCCCAGTCTGCTTATTAAACAATCTAAAATAAGAACTAGTGGAAAGACTTTGCACTCCCTTTAACCAAAGCCTGAACACTGTCTTTGTCCTGGCAGAGTGGAGATCAGCAATATGAATTCTCTTGCACAAAGAGGGTCCATCAACCAACCCTGGGAACTATTGATCCATAAGCCTAACCAGCCTTATCAGCAAAGCCATGGAAAGAATCATCATGGACTTTACCAACAAGGACATAGGTGACATGCTAACTCTTGACCCTACCCAGTTTGACTTCATCAAGGGTAGATCTTGCTAATTAAACCTGGTGGGCTTCCTTGAAAATGTCACCAAAGCCTTGAATGAGGGCAAAGCAATACATACCCCCTATCTTGACTTAGCCAAGACCTTTGACACAATTCCCCACTCAGGAATCATTGAGAAACATCTCCCAGCTGGGGATAAACCCATACATCACTAGATGGGTAGCCAACTGGCTCACCAACAGAATGTACACTCTGTCAAAGATGGGGAGTCTAACTCCACCAGCAGACCAGTCACCAGTGAGGTACAGTAAGGATCTGTGCTGGACCCTCTACTGTTTGGTATGTATTTCTCTGAAGTCCAAGCAAAAGTAGATGGCCTGTGGCTTACCAGGTTTGCAGATGACTGTAAACTGGGTGCAGTCATGGAGTCTCCCAATGATGTTAACATATTACTGAAGGGACTCATGCAGACTCATGATTGGTGCCAAAGTCATAGACTAAAACTAAATGTAAAAAATGCCTTATTATCTCCTTTGGCAAAAAAGTATCCCTGTCAATTATGATATAGATACCTCCCCTCTAAGTTCAAACCCAGTGGTGTGAGACTTGGGAACACAGGTTGAGAGCAATCTAAACTTCAATCGCTATGTGTCCAAAGTGGTAAGGAAAGACTTCTACATTGTGCATCTCATAAATAAGGACATTGCATCCAAGTCTTAGGAGGTTATAACTCCACTGTACTCAACCGTTATCAGACCAGTAATTTAGTTCAGTGCTCCTTCTGTATGTACCAAACCAGATGCCTGCAGCAACTGGAGTGACCACAGAGGTTTATAACCAAGAGAATCCAAGACCTCTAACATATGTTATACATGAAAAGACTGAAAGCCCTGTCATTGTACTCTGTATTATACAGGATGTTGAGAGGCAGCCTGTGCCTGGCTTACAGAGCAGTCTCTGACACTGTCCTAATGGAAACACTGCACATCCACAAATCAAATGAGACAAGCGTCACTCACTCTAGGGGTCTCAACCTAGCCTTTGCCATTAACAAAATGTGTTTTAGAGACAGATATATCTCCTAGAGATTGCTGCTCCTCTGGAATAATCTCCCACTTTATATGAAGCAGAGCTCCTCAGTGACTGTATTCAAACAACCCTGACCATTGGATGGGTGACCATAAATTTACCCTGGGGTGGCATCTATGTCCCTCATGGAGAGGGGTAGTCAGTGCTGATCACAGAATCACTCTGATAACAATGACCATCTAAGTATTGTCAATTAGACTACACGTGTTCTTTACATAATAAGGCTTATAAAGGCCATAGGGCCATTAGCCTAATAACCTCTAATAACCTCCTATGAACCTATTTTGCATATTAACTGTAAAAATCAATCAGAGGAGGTTAGAAAGGATTGTGAAGAGAGACTGGATAAGCAATTCATAAAGAAACAATAGGAGATATATGTATGTCTCCAAATATGCAAACAAGTCTAGAAAATGTAGGCTCTTTGCTTGAAAGTGTTCACACAGGTATTTTTATACCCCATTAGACTACAAATAATTTTCCTTAGGTATACAGCAAATGTGAGAAGCATGTGAGGAGTTTATAAACCTAAAAGGAATATTGGCAAACTACTTTACAAATACTCTGTCTCACTAAATTGGAACAAACTCTCTCTCTCCATATTAGAGCCAACTTTTCCTTTCCCTGTTTTAAAAAGGAGCTTAAATTCCACCTACTAAATCTGAAATTATGCCATTGCCTTAACCACAAGTAGTCTTAGTCTGATCTACTGTATAACCTGTTGCATCTCCTAACTTTCTTTTTCTGTTAGTAACTTTCTGCTTAAACTAACCTCCTAAACCCTCAGCTCTACTACTATAGCCCTACTATAGCCCCCTACTTTCTCTCCTCCCATTCTCCACACTATTTATTTTTCCCCCCACTTCCTATCAATGTCTATACATTGTCCTTCTTTTGAACAACAATTATCTTTTTGTTTTTACTCTCATATGTAGTAAATTTTAGACTACTGCTATCAGTGCAACCCTTAATGTTCATATTTTTTTCTTCTGTTTTTCTCTTTATAATTAATTTCTTATTTGCATTATTTTTAATAGTTTTTGTCCTGTATTTTTGTCTTTGCTTATGTTTGCTGGGGCTCTTTCCCCTTGGGTCTCCACTGAAAATGGGTTGCTTACTATCAATGCATTCAAATAGTTTATAACCTTTTTCTTTTTACAATTATTTTGTATTGTGATTGTTATTGAATGTTTGTATATTGTCCCTTTATCTTTACTCATGTTTGCTGGGGCTTTTCCCCTCAGGTCTCCACTGAAAATGGGTTTGTTTGTAACCTCATTTGGACTAACCCGGGTAACAAATGTGAAATAAATAAATAAATAATGTTGGAAGTGTGTTGGGGAAGAAAGAGATAATTGGGAGCATATTTTCTGAGAGTGTAATGAGTTGGCAGACTTTAAAAATTCCCTGCAGACTGCTCTGCCAGCGTTACTGGTTGAGCAAATTGGTGCAACTAAGGAAATTATTTTTTCTGAGCTATGATACTGAATCTGAATTGCCTAGCCATAGTAAGGCTTTGCTGAGTCTAATTATGGTGGCTGCAAAAAAGCAATTGCTAGAAAATGGAAATCAAAATCTAAACCAACTTTACTAGAAGTAGCAAATACAGTAACACAGATAATACAACTGGAATTGGGATGTTTAGAAAAAGGTAGGAACAAATTACATAAGAAAAAATGGGAATTGTGGGAACAATACATGCAGAGGAAAAATGAGGTTTAAAAGAAGGCAGGGTTTGAGTGAGCTATGTAATGCTTGACTGACATTGAATGGATAGATTATAAATGATGTATAATGTTTGCAACTACAATTATGTCAACTTGGTTTGTGATATATAATGTTTGCAACTACATTTATGTCAATATGATTTGTTTTCATTTATATAGATGTATGATTGTCTATGTCATATGTGATAATTTAATAAAGAAGTTTCTTGTTTAAAAAAACAATGATTTCTTGTGGGGAAACAAAGACTGAGGTTATGTTCTCTTATGTTTTTCTAACTTTGAAACAAAATGTTTGCAAACATCAAGGTTGAAAGTCATTGGTTAACACCATTTTTGAATGGTGTCAGTACCTCTGCTACTACTTTCATTTAAGATATACATCTAGGACTGCAAACAATTTGTCATACATCTTATTGTATTCATTGGGATATGCATTGTTTTTATTCCTCAACAGGACTTTGCCCATGGATCCACTACCAGCACCCAACTGTCCCATACATTCTGAGGGTGTAGGAGCTGGGCACTTCCAGGCTAGACTTAAGAACAAGGTCCCTTTTGTTTCTTCAAAGGAATCCCAATCAGTTCTCCCTTTTAAGGAGATAGTCAGGAAGTAGAGTTTCGGACAGCTGGAAGCATCGCCTCCCCCTTGGTGGCTTTCTTCTGACAGGAAGCCGGTCTGTACATGTTGAGTTCTCCTCGGCTACCAATGTGAAATGCACTGTGACAGCATGGACTCAACAGGCTTTAACTTCAGCACATGACATTAAGTGTTTCCACCAGGTATCACTTTTGTGACTAGCATGAGCTTCTCCTACAGGTACCCAAGGCCCTATTCAAACTCGAGTCACTTGCAGCATAATCAGGACTTTATCCCTCTACTCCACAGAATGAGCAAGTAAGATACACGTTTTGAATTTTTGAAAAGTTCCTTGCCCATCTTTTCATTCTTCACATGCTTTTAAACCCATAAACTTTGTCCAGATAGATACTCTGTTGTCTTTGTTGAGAAGTAGAGTTAGGTAGTTTGAAACCAAGGGAATAATTTTATTGTGTTAGATTGCTGTCCTTGCTGCATTAGATTCTACTATACAATACATGTCTTGTAATTGCTGAGAAAAGAGATACAGCTGGAAAAATACTCACAAAATCAGTTTTGTCCTAGTAATGCAGTAAGTATTCATGTTATAATTGCCTATATAGGTCTATTTAGCTTTTGCACTACAGACCTTCAGCATCTTTAAGACCTGCTATATCTAGAACCCTGGAAAGAATGCTTTTATTAATTAACCACAATACTGACATGCCTGGTAATTTCCAAAACACATCTCATGATTTACTAGATGCTGTTACTTGATTGTGTATTTGTTTAGGCTTTCACCATATTCTATCAAGTCATATGAAAATGGGAGTTATGCTTCATCAATTTTGCACTATTAAGAAGCACAACTTGAAAAAATATAAAAACAGCAAAAATATATATATATATTTTGCTGAGGTTCAAGCCACGTCATGCTTCTCAATTCTGGGGGGTAGGGATTGGAACCCCACACCCCATTACTTATACATACCAGCTCTACAGCCTCATAAAACTGGAATAAAACAGTGGAGAAAAACAGTGAACTGTATGGTCAGCTTACACAATACAAGTGTTTCAACAAACCCTGATAAACAGAAATCAAACAAAATCCAATTGCATCCGTAATTTCCAACAAAGTGAAGTTATGCCTTTTCTTTCTTTTTTTTTTTTTTTTTTTTTTTTCATTGCTGGCTGATTTCTACAGACTGATATATACTAAGCTACAAGAGATTTAAAGTTCCCACAAAAAAAAAAAAAAAAAATTCAGAAATTTGACGATTTTGATCAGTTTGGTACTAAATTTGCACCCACAACGTTTCATATCAGTGCAGTTGTATTTGTATTTATATTTTGAAAAATGCTTCTAAAAAGGATTCATGGCATATCATTTGCTTGCTTTTAGATTTGAAACACGTTTAGCACTTCAACAGCACAGCAATTCAGTGAAGCTTTTCTAACACATAAGTCGGCATTTCCTACAGTTATGAATAATGGATGTGCTAGCATAGTTCATTACAAAATCTTTAGGAGTCGTATGTCTTGTTGCCTGCAGCAGTCTTTTAAAGTCTTTTTGAAAAACAATCTTCTGTGTCAGAAGTTATGGATGAGCATTCCAGATTTATGGTTTGAATGCTTTACTTTGTTTTGTTTTTTTTAATAAACTGGCATGCAGCATTTAATTTAAAGGGTAAATGGCTCCATTACCCCTTAGTAGAAATGACTTTCTGATTGATATCTCAGCTTCACATGTAAAAGTCTTACATATATGGCAACTTTCTTTTAATACATATGGTGCGTATCTATAACGTGGCTTTAAAGTAAGTTTCAGCTGATAAAATCCTCTACGTTACTTGGTGTTACACTGTCATTAAATATTGCATTGTTCAATTAAAATGATATACTAAAATCAATGGTTATCAAGTTTAAATTTAGCCTTGTTTCGTATTAATGAGAAATATTGAAAGCTTTTGTCTTACATTTTTTTAAAGTAAACGTATTGTCCATTTTGAGAGACATGCACATGGTAACATTAATTAAAGAAGACTGGTGAATTATTAGGATCATTATTTTTTCCTATTCTTAATGGAAGTATAAATACAGAATTCCAGTTTAACTATTTTTGTGATTAATATAGTTGATTTATAAATCCTCAGATCATTTCAACCAGTTAGAGAAACTTCTATGACCCACTTTTTCATTTATTTATGTAAAATACTGTTTAAACTCAATCAGACTAACACATTTACAGGAAAACTAGCTTTAAATAAGAAGATTCTGTTTTCGGTGCTGTTTTGATATTATAGAATGACATGTTATCTTCACATAAATGAAGGTATGAATATATAGATATTCTCAGTGTAATTTTGAACATATTAAAAATGAGACAGGTCTTATACAAGCATTGCCACCTCAGTGTTTGTCAGCCAAAGATATATTTATATTTTTAAAGATGTCATTGTAAATTCTGCAATAATTTACATAACTTAAAATTAAACTATTACAGGATAAAAATATATTTAAGAGAACACTGCTATTATTTTAAGTCATTCTTGGATAAGGTACTTCTAAAAAAAATTGTGATTATGCTGAAGCAACTTTTTATTTACATACTGGCACTGCTACATTTTAATAAAAATCATCATGAACATAAATGTGAGATATGTCTGGATGTATGTGTATATTTGGAAAGCTATGTGGGTAAGTCAAACAACTGAAATTCATCCTGGGTTCCATTCTGTAGTAATATGTGATGATCACATTCATTAGCCTTAGAGTATGTACTTTATTCACATGATAGATAGTGGCACACTTTATACTAATTCAGTAGGATAAGATTAGAGTTTCTAAACAAATAAACTAATTTCTAAAAATGTAAATATAATCTGAGATAGAAAATATGATTTAAATGAAATAGCAGCAGGACTAATGAAAACATGATTAATATTTGCCCATTATATAGCTTAATCTAGTGATCTCTTGTATGTTTCCCACCCAGAAGAAGTTAAGCACTATTTTTAGAAAAAAAAGAAGTAATTTTATAACTTCTCTTTTAGCCCTTTAATGTAGTAACACAAACTAATTAACTATCAACATTTAAAATAGAAAATGAGACATTAAGATTCAAATTCATAGCATCTGACCCCAACCCAACCCTCTAAAATAAAATGTTTTGTCTCCCTACTTACACCCTTAGCAGTACCTAAATGCTGCCTTCATATTCCTGCTCCTCCTCACACATACTCAAATATGAAGAGTTACTCGGGTGTTTCTATTATAATCTGCGGTGGTGCAGCGGTAGCATTGTTGCCTCACAGAAAGAGGTTCTCCCGTTCGATTCTCAGCAAGAGTGCGGGGAGTGCCTTCTGTGTGGAGTCTGCATGCCCTCCCCATGGTTGGGTGGGCATTCGAAAGACATGCTTCAATGGGCATGCCTTCGTTGAAGGTTGAATATCGACCTGGCACCTCAGCGTTCATGAAAATCTACTGTCAATCATTAGCAGACTGGAGTTCCACTGTGGCGACCCCTAACCGGGAAAAGCCAAAAGACAAACAACAACTCATGTGTTTCTATTGCCTTTGGTGGTGCAGGATCACATAGGCTGGGTCAAGGCATACCTGATGGACAGAACTGACTATCCTATTACTTACCCTGTATTATGGGTTACTTGAGGTGCAATATGAAAAGTGATGCATTATGTTTTGTTATTGCTTAAGGTGTGCTGTAATGTATTACAGCATATGCTGTGTTCAATGGAAGCACCTCAGGAACATTAGCACAGAATGACTTACAGCAGCATTATACAGACATACTGCTCTGCAACATGACAAAGGATTCCATCTCTCTCTCTCTCTCTCTCTCTATATATATATATATATATATATATATATATATATATATATATATATATATATATATATATTTGTTTGGCCTTTCCATTCAACAGTATTCTTCTCGGACTCTGTTTGCATGACAGCAGAGTTTTGCTTAATTTGCTGTCAGAGAAGCAGAGAAGACTGGTATGTATGCACTTCCTTAATCCCATGTGAAAAGCCAGCACTGACCTCCTTGCACCTTAATGCACTGTACCTGTATCAGAAGGAAACCTGCATTCAGCTGTGAAGTTTCATAGAGTAGCTCATCAGTATGTTACATGGTTACTATGACAATAGGCATCTGCACCAGCTGACTAGATTGATTTTTAGTGAGGAACATTTGATATGGAGTTTTATGTGGTAGTGCCAAAGTAGCTGAAAAAAAAAGAAATGACCTACAAACAGTCCCAGAATATACAAATAACAACTGAACTCTGTAACTGTTTTTTTTTGTCATGGTCCATTCTTGTTGATGGGTAGACTAGAGTAACATTTTTGTCACTGGGAAAATAAGAGATTTCCCTGAGTCATAGCCGAGTGCAAGTGAGTGGTTTGACAGTAGAATATAGCACAAGCAATGCATGCATCATTATCCATTCCCTTTGGGGAGTGCCAGCATTCATTTTAGATAATTCACTAACCCTTTTTTTTGTATTTTGCAATAAATGCTCTGAGTTTGTGGGGTGTATGGGTGGCTTTATTGCCAACTAAAACAATATTTCAGATTCCTTTTTGAATTCATGTTTTTTTTTCAGATTCAGTAGGAATTCTAACTCATGGCATTTGCAATCATTTCACACAACCATGTGTGTTTTTTTTTCATTGTGGTGAAGTTTTGCTTGGTTTGTCTCTCATGAACTGTCACAGATGATAAAGTAGATGAGGCATCTGGATAAAATTATACCTGCATCTGTCGAGCCAGTCATGTTAGTATAAGTGCACTTCAAACATTTTGCATAACAGAGAAGCTGTAATTTAAGCCAAACCATTGCTGAGATTTTGTGCATTTTTGGTGTGCAGAAATTGACATTATGACAGCAGATATGATTATTTACCAATACTAAAAGCAGAAAAACAAGAAATGAAATTTGCTTTATCTAAACCTTAACTTTGCAGCTCTGTAAGAGAGCAAAGCACACCAAGCATCCAGTCATTGGCAGCAAGAACACATATCTCTATTAAGGGGAAATAAAAAGGATGTCTATGACCACACTTTTTCTATGCAGAAAAGTAAAAAAGGTGTATGTGCTTCTAGTGCCCCACACCATCATTTTCATATACAAACAAGTGGTATGTCACACAAGTTCATATATGTGACTGTAATGTGTAGTGTAAGGTCATTAGTTCATTCTCTTGTTCTAACCCAGCTTTACTCATATAAGCCTGTATGGTGTGAAATAACAAGCATCCAGAGTTGCCCATTTCACCTGGTATGAAGGAAAAGTGACATGCGTGATGATGTGTTTTGAAAGATCACATAGTTTAGACCTTGAGAATTAGAATCTTTAAGTACATTTTGTTTATGTTGGGGAACAAAGACAGAGTATACAGGTAGCAGAAAAAGAAGTACAGGAGCATTATCTCTTACCTCTGATTACCTTAGTTCTCATACCGAGAATTGTAACATAAAGTTGTTTCTGTGGAGCAACTTTTGATCAATAAAAGTCTTTACTTTAAAACAGAAACACCCATATGTTGGACAGAGTTAGACTTCCTCATATATTCTTGTATGAACTGTGCCAAATGACACATAAAGCCTTTGACATCAGAGCTGTCTGACCCAGCCCAGAAACTCACATTCAGCAGATTGCTTGGAAGAGAGTAATGCCCAGAACTGACATTCCCGGTCTACCAACTGTGTCCTTGCAGGAAAAGGCAGCAACACAGTACTTCAGATAAAGGCAGACTTTGAGCCTTTCCATAAGCCTTTTTTTCTATGATCCTACTTCGCAGAAACCCACCCACCCACTTAAACACACACACACACACACACACACACACACACACACACACACACACACACACACACACACACGCTTTAAATTAACCTTTAAATTAAACTGTTGTTTTAGTTTACAGCTTTCCAGGCTGCTGTATTTGATCCAAAGGAAAGATGACTGACATTTTTGCAAGATCAACATAATACCAGTATTGTAGAATATGCCCTTTTCCCAGTATTGTGCATCTCAGAGCTGGTATATTTAATTAGCAGGGTGTGTGGAAGTTATATATCAGAGTATGTACACTGGATTGACAATTTTTATTATCACTTTTTTTGATATTTTTATTTATTTAACATTTGTTTACCTTGAAAGTCTGATTGGGACAGAGCCCATTTTCAGTGGAGGCCCAGAGAGAAATGCTGTCTTTGGAATGTGGGAGGAAATTGGAGCACCCAGATGAAATCCACATGAATGAAGGGAGGACATGCATACTCTGCACAGAGGGCACCCCAGCCAAGAATCAAACAGGAGAACTTTTTGCTGTGAGGTGACAATGTTAACCACTGCACCATGGTGCCACCTTTATACAATCAATCTATTGAAGTTTCAGTTAACTCCAGTAGATATATATTCATCTGTCAAATGCCCTTTTAAAATATTCTTAAATGAGTGCTCTGAATTCTCTGCACTTTTGTACATAGACTGTTTTGATAATTCTTCATAAATGACACAGTGACATAGTCTGAAGGGTATTCCTAGCTAAAGCACCTGTTTCTAATGCTGTGCTTTCTTATATTTTAAGAAAAATAGCCAATGTTTCTTAGAAATAGTTTCTGCATTAGAAAATCAACAACATATTATAGCCTTTTAAGCGCTTACATTGGACAGTTAGCAATACAGCTAGAATCATAGTCTAGGCCACACAAAGATTCACTTCCTACTGAGGCTCTCATCTGTTTCTGCTATCTGTCTATAAATGATAAACATTTACACAGCCTTTTAATGGTTAAAACAAAACAGAGTCTTCTATTAGCTACTACTATCAACTCTTTATTCTATATTATTTCAAGATTCCATCTCTGTGAGCCATCAAATACCTTGAAGAAATAAAAGCAAATAAGTATGTGAAAAAAATTATTAGGCCAAATTAAAAAAAAACAATTTTGCCTTATTTAAAATGGGCATATAAGATATGTGATATCTTGATGATACCTGGAAATATATAGGTAGATGCAGATTTATACCAGGATTAACCCAGCCACTGGGGATGCACAAGCCAGTGCATTTCTTCATGCTGGTCACAAGCCCAGATAAATGGGGAGGGTTATGTCAGGAAGGGCATCTGGTGTAAAACCTCTGCCAAATAACATATGTGGACAACAATACAGATTTCCATACCGGATCGGTCGAGGTCCGGGTTAACAACGACCACCACCAGTACTGTTAGCCAATAGGGTGCTGGTGGAAATTGGGCTACTGTTGGCCAAAGGAGAAGAAGAGGGGAAGGCATGTCCAAAAGAAGAAAGAGAGGAGGAAGGTTAGGAGTGTAGTAGTGAGGGTAGGAAGTCTGAATGTTGGCAGTATGACTGGTATAGGGAGAGAGCTAGCTGATATGATGGAGAGAAGGAAGGTTGATATATTGTGTGTGCAAGAGACCAGATGGAAGGGGAGTAAGAGGTGTATAGGAGGCAGGTTCAAATTGTTCTATCATGGTGTGAATGGGAGGAGAAATGGGATAGGGGTTATCCTGAAGAAACAGTATGCCAAGAGTGTTTTGGAGGTGAATAGAGTGTCAGATAGAGTGATGTTTATAAAGCTAGAAACTGATGGTGTAATGATGAATGTTGTTAGTGCATACGCTCTGGAAGTTGGGTGTGTGATGGATGAGAAAGTAAAATTTTGGAGTGAGTTGGATGAAGTGGTGGTGTGTGTACCCAAGGGTGAGAGACTAGTGATTGGAGCGGACTTCAATGGGCATGTTGGTGAAGGGAACAGAGGGGATAAGGAAGTGATGGGCAGGTATGGTGTTAAGGAGAGGAGTGCAGAAGGTCAGATGGTAGTGGATTTTGTGAAAAGGATGGACATGGCTGTGGTGAATACGTATTTTAAGAAGATGGAGGAGCATAGGGTGACGTACAAGAGTGGAGGAAGATGCACACAGGTGGATTATATCTTATGCAGGAGTGCCAGCCTGAAGGAGATTGGAGACTGTAAAGTAGTGACAGGGGAAAGTCTAGTTAGGCAGCATAGAATGGTGGTCTGTCGGATGAAGTTGGTGATCAAGAAGAGGAGGACAAGTGTGAGAGCAGTGCCAAGGATCAAATGGTGGAAGTTGAAAAATGGTGATTGTGAGGTGGAGTTCAGGGAAGAGTTAAAACAGGCACTGGAGGGCAGTGAAGAGTTACCGAATAGCTGGGTAACTACAGCAGAACTAGTAAGGGAGATGGCTAGAAAGCTGCTTGGTGTGACATCTGGAGAGAGGAAGGAGGACAGGTAAACCTGGTGGTGGAATGAAGAAGTACAGGAGAGTATACAGAGGAAAAGGTTGGTGAAGAAAATGTGGGATTGTCAGCGAGCTGAAGAAAATAGACAGGAGTATAAGGAGATGAGGAGCATGGCAAAGAGAGAGGTAGCGAAGGCTAAGGATAAGGTATATGGAGAGTTGTATGAAAGGTTGGACACTAAAGAGGGAGAAAAGGACCTGTACTGACTGGCTAGACAGAGGGACCGATCTGGAAAAGATGTGCAGCAGGTAAAGGTGATAAAGGATAATGAGGGAAACATATTCACAAGTGAGGAGAGTGTGTTGAGCAGATGGAAAGAGTACTTTGAGGGGCTGATGAAAGAAGAAAATGAGAGAGAGAAAAGGTTGGATGATGTGGGGATAGTGATTCATGAAGTGAAACAGATTAGCAAGGAGGAAGTAAGAACAGCTATGAAGAGGATGAAGAATGGAAAGGCTGTTGGTCCAAATGACATACCAGTGGAAGCATGGAGGTGCTTAGGAGAAATGGCAGTGGAGTTTTTAACCAGATTGTTTAATGAAATCTTGGAAAGTCAGAGGATGCCTGAGAAGTGGAGAAAAAGTGTTTTGGTACCTATTTTTATGAATAAGGGTGATGTACAGAGCTGTAGTAACTACAGAGGAATAAAACTGATCAGTCACAGTTTGAAGTCATGGGAAAGAGTAGTGGAAGCTAGGTTAAGAAGGGAGGTGATGATTAGTGATCAGCAGTATGGTTTCATGCCAGGAAAGAGCACTACAGATGCAATGTTTGCTCTGAGTGTTGATGGAGAAATATACAGAAGGTCAGAAGGAGTTGCATTGTGTCTTTGTGGACTTGGAGAAAGCATATGATAAGGTGCCTAGAGAGGAGTTGTGGTATTGTATGAGGAAGTCAGGAGTGGCAGAGAAGTATGTAAGTGTGACACAGGATATGTACAAGGGTAGTATGACAGTGGTGAAGTCTGCAGTGGGAGTGACAGAAGCGTTTAAGGTGGAGGTGGGATTACATCAAGGATCAGCTCTGAGCCCTTTCTTATTTGCAATGGTGATGGACATGTTGACAGACAAGATGAGACAGGAGGCCCCATGGACTATGATGTTTGCAGATGACATTGTGATCTGTAGTGAGAGTAGGGACCAGGTTGAGGATACCCTGGAGAGGCAGAAATATGCTCTAGAGAGGAGAGGAATGAAGGTCAGCAGGACTAAGACAGAATATATTTGTGTGAATGAGAGGGAGGATAGGGGAATGGTGAGGATGCAGGGAGTAGAGTTGATGAAGGTGGATGAGTTTAAGTACTTGGGATCAGCAGTTCAGAGTAATGGTGTGTGTGGAAGAGAGGTGAAGAATAGGGTACTGGCAGGGTGAAATGGGTGGAGAAGAGTATCAGGAGTGATTTGTGACAGACGGGTACCAGTAAGAGTGAAAGGGAAGTTTTACAAGAGGGTAGTGGGACCAGCTATGTTGTATGGCTTGGAAATTATGGCATTGACAAAAAGGCAGGAGTCAGCTGCATGTGGCAGAGTTAAAGATGTTAAGATTTGCACTGGGTGTGACAAGGATGGACAGGATTAGATATCAGTATATTAGTGGGTCAGCTCAGGTTGGACGGTTTGGAGACAAAGTCAGAGAGGAGAGATTGTGTTGGTTTGGACATATGCTGAGGAGGGATGCTGGGTATATTTGGAAAAGGATGCTAAGGATGGAGCTGCCAGATAAGAGGAAAAGAGGAAGGCCTGAGATAAGGTTTATGGATGTGGTGAGAGAGGACATGCAGGTGGTTGGTGTGACAGAGCAAGATGCAGAGGACAGGAAGAAATGGAAACAGATGATCCGCTGTGGTGACCCCTAATGGGAACAGCCAAAAGAGAAGAAGAAGAAGATTTATACCAGGATTGTCAAGTACAACCCTGCTTGAGCTGGGAGGTGATATGGCACTCTTAAGTGCTTTAAAATTGTGGAATGAACTTTAAAATATCTCTGTTTAAAGGTGTATATGGCTAGCCATTTTTTGCTCCTTGTGATAAATTGCCTGGTGGAATTGTTTTTATTTTTCCTTTGTTGACTGGGTTAGTCCCACTAGGCTAGCGGCCTCTTTTGCGATAAGACCTAATATGGTATTTAAACTACTAGGGGTGATTTTGGACAGTCCAATTCTATTATTCTTTTCAGCAGGTGCTCTGGGATCTTTTACATACACTTGAGCTTCCTCAAACTCAGTCAGAGGAGATCTGAGTTTAATGTCTCATCCAGGGAATGATACACTCAGATGTGCAGTACCCCAGTTATGCTGCTCTGTACTAGTAATAGAACTCACAGCCCTCTGGACTTTTAGAACCAAAAGTAAGTGTGCAACTTCTCGCACCACTGACACTACTTCCTATGTTCTTCTAGCTAGCATTAAGCTTTAATAACTAGGAAATACTTTGTACTACATTACGTTTTACTTTTAGAACATACCTTTGATTAGCAACATTGAACATTTTTTCTTTTATTATTTTACTTCCCTGTGTCTGTCAACAGTCAGCCCCTGTATTTCAGCTGATCATTTATTTTGTTCTTCTGCTCCAAACAGATTGCTGCATGCCATATCACCAAGTATAGGGGTCTTATCCTTTCAGATGAGCTTTACATCATAAATTCATAACATATATATCAGTGATTGGTGCAAGACTTGGGATGTTTCAGTGGCCATGATTGGTGCAAGACTTGGGATGTTTCAGTGTCCATCTTTTATTCGGGCTGGAGATTTTAATCCCTGACTCTCATGACCCTGTGTGTATGCAGGACAGGTACTATAGCTGTCACGCATGTATTCCCATCATCCACAGACAGGGATAGGTATGGAGGGCCCCTAGCACAAGAGAGAACAACATCTACTTTTCACCATGGCACCTGTTTGAGCCATTCCCACTGATAAATGGGAGTGACTCACACATCAGTGTACCATGCTTGCGTGTTGTCCCTTGACCTCCTCCCTAAGGCTCCCCCTCTGTGGCAGAACAGCTCCACATCTATGTGAAAATTGCTACTCAGGCAACTTGTCTTTCCACAAGGTTCTGCCTATTTCTCTTGCTTCAGGCTACATTGGCATGCTTCACCAAAGTAAAACTCTGAAGACACTTTCCTTTTTTGGAATTAGGTCTAGGGCACCTAAAGTCCCATTAACATACAGCAAATGAGAACTGGCAAGAGTTCTTGGTTTTGAACTCAGCCATGAGGTAAGTGCTTGGCTCAGTATGTTAATTCTCACCCAAGACATTTTGGAATCCCACAGACTATGCCCATCTACTCTTCTTAGGCACTGTATTAATGTAGTCAAATTATTGGAGGAAATACGTGTTTTCCTTTTTCAGAGAACAATCCTCTGCTAAAGGAAAACTGTTGGCACCAGAAAACGTGATTAGCATTAATTCACAGAAAGAAAACATGCAATCTTCCTTAACAAAATATCACTCTTATAAGATCTGACACTACCATAGACATCTTGCTGGCTGATCCAGCTGGGAGCACCATTCATCTACATCTATAGGACTCTTGTTGAAGGCCAGGATGTGTCAGTCTTATCACATACACATTCTCACTCAGTGATGTGCTGTTTTACGAACATGCTACATGCTACATGCTTTGATTGCTTGTACATGTCCCACATGTTATAGTGTACATGAATTATATGTATCCTGCAGTGTGTTCACTGGTGCATCCAGTGCACTGGTCACCGGTACTATGTATTTGCACAAAACATGCACTTCATATTAAATGGACTATATATATATATATATATATATATATATATATATATATATGGATCTAGGACACTTGCTCGAAAAAGCAAGTGTCCGAATCCATATATACCAATCACAGTTTAACAAAAGCACTTTAATCAAAAAAGCGCCACACCCACCTACTTAAATATGCTCACTCCAAGGTTGCACTACAGTGGAGTAAAGGAATATTCCCTTACTGCACCAAGCAGTGCGATCACACTACTCACACATACCCGAAATTGCTGCTTCGATGAACAACAATTTTGGGTATGTGTGAGCACGAATTTGACTTTCGGTGAAAGTTAAATTTGCGCAAGTGTCCAGGTTCATATATATATATATATATGTATATATATATACATATATATATATATATATATATATATATATATATATAGAGAGAGAGAGAGAGAGAGTGTACCACTACATCTCACACACACACACACACACACACACACACACACACACACACACACACACACACACACACATTTTATACTGCTGTTTTGAAATGTTCATTTCCATATGTCAAAAGCTGGGATTCCTTCAAAGGAATTACTTTGACATACAAGTCTCCGTCCACAATAGTTGTTCCACAGAAAAATGCAAAATCACAGATGCAGAAAAGGGTAAAAAGAAAAAAAATGTTTTGAGTAAGTATCCCCCCTTACTTCCCCTGTCTATATGAGTGCCCAGCAGCATGAGAAAAATCACATGGAGATTTAGGTTTGGCTAAGTGTGTGTGTGTGTGTGTGTGTGTGTGTGTGTGTGTGTGTGTGTGTGTGTGTGTGTGTGTGTGTGTGTGTGTGTGTGTGTGTGTGTGTGTGTATTATCCTTGATTTATGTAGTTTATATTACTGTTCCTCATTTATTTCAATGGGATGTAATAACTGCGTAAGCAGCACAGTTAAGTAAACTCAGATTATTAGCAGTCAATAGCAATACTTCATTTTGTTTAGTTATTGTAAAAGTTGACTGCACACAGCTGCCCTCCCTCAGGGATGACCCATTAGAGCTATCTAGTTATAAGACTTGCTTAGAGTCATACAGTGGGAAAATGAAGACGGAGAAAATCAAACTGAAGGTTACAAAATGAAAGCTGGTAACCAAGTTAATAGCCTTGTCTGTGATAGGCTGATACACTTTATTATCATCCTATCCCATACTACACTCACTCTCTAAACAACATGCCCAGAGCAGTGCGGTTAAATGAATCCACATAATACTATTTGTCAGCAGCAAGTGAAACATGGCTTCCAATGACAGAGCATGGTACTGCATATCACAGGTGTAAGAATATTAAAACACTCAGCTCAGCATTCTCCCACCTGTTAAAAATAACAAATTCACAAAACATTAAGTTAACAATACAGAAAATAATATGTTTACCCCATTTTAAAATGGAGTGTCAAATGACACACAGACAAACAAAGATTCCAGTGAACTTAATAAGGTCTTGAGAGCTTGTTTTTCATTTGTTATCTGTACATCAACTCCTAACTGGATACTACAGCTTAAATACTTAGAAATCTTGTAACTATTTGTACGTTCTGATTAGATAGCTCTGTAAACAGATTGAATAAGTGAAATGTCAGCATTTCTGGTAAAATACCCAGTGAACATAGCAATATGGAGTACAACTTTCTTCATTTTTAACTTACACGATGACTCATTTTATGACAGAATAAATTGTATGTCTGCACAATGAAATCCAGTATGCAAGATGTCATGTTAGAGCTGGCTTATTGCATGTAGGTCTTAAAACATAGAATGCAGTTTTAAGCACAGTAGGGATCTACAGATAATCATTAATAAAACACAGACATAACATTTACCATCATTATAGGCAAGCCTTGCTTTAGGAATATATATTATTTTTTCAGTGTTTATGCAGTGTATAAGCCTAATATAAAATCTAATATGGAGAATAGTTTTATTCCTATATTCCTAACAGTTTGTTCACATGTGACACTATATCCTTTATTAGATTGCTCAAAAGATATATTTTAGAAATATAGTAATTGTACTTTCTTATATTATCTATCATGTTAAAGTAGTATTCAATATAGTCAAATAGATTCATTAGTACAATGAGCTTAACTTTGCTTTTAACTTACCTTTCATCAGATCATGCTTACCTTTGGAAAGAAAGAAAACAAGGGGCAGGATTCACGATGGCTTGCACTGAGTCTAAGAGCCGTGTAAGACTCCATGCAGCCATTGCGATCCAGGAACAGCCCGAAATCCCGTGTAAGAGACAGCTAAAATGGCTCTTACATGGGCAGGGCATGGATATGCTAATCACCCCACTTGCAGCCGAAAGGCATGCAAATGAGGTAGATTAGCGATCCACGAAGCTGAAACCAGCCCGTGTAAGAGTTGTGTTAGTTGCAGAAATGTACTCAGTTGACAACTGAGTACGTTACTGCAAATAACACAACGGAGCCATGACAGCTCCAAATAAAGTGTGCAAATGTTGCAGTCAGCATGCCAATGGCCAAATATGTGGTCATTGGCATGGTAACCCGATGCAAACATGAAAAAAAATATTTTTTTTTCGGAGATGGGCGATGTTTAAATGCAGCGCAGCCCCGCGCAAACGGGCTGCGCTATATAAAACTGAAAAATGAAGGTTTGAAACCCACAAATGTGGGTTTTATGTAATGCATGGATTTGCAATGCAGGGACTAGCAGACCAAAAACAACATGGCCACCGTTTAGTGGTTGCTAAGGGGGGAAGCTGAGTGTAAGACATGTAACTAAGCATTAGTAGGCAATCCTATGTAAATGAATGGTAGGATAGTGAATCACACTGTCACATAGCAAATTAGTACAGTCCGTGTAGTGTAAGAGCTAGATAAGGGGGAGTAACAGAGTAGGAGATAGGTGACATCACAGGGGGGAATGTCAGGAAGAAATCAAGGTCATTGGAGCAAAGTGGTATGTGAAACATATCAATCACACAGCAGAAAAACAGGAGTGTCAACAGATAAGCATGGGAAAGTCAAGAAATGGAAGGTGTACACTGTGGCCAACACCAAAGTTTCTTGCTGTACGTGCATGCGCGCATGTGCGCACTGGCAGCCGCGAGTAAGACAGAGTGCGCCCGTGTAAGGCAGAGTAAGCATGTAGATGCCTGTTTAAAGATCTGTAAACCTGTTTGTGCTGGTGAGTGTGCGTTTTAATCAGAATAAGCAGATTCTAGTCCGTGTAAGCATGTGTGCGCGCTAATTAGCCACTGTGAGCGTGTTTTCGCTGGTATGCGCTCTGCTCCCCTGAGGAAACAGAGAGGAAAAGGAAGCAGAAGAAATAGTAGGAAACTAGCAGGGAATACCTGTAGAGGTAGCAGGTAAAAACAATTAGAAGCAGGCAATTACATAGGCAGAATAGAAGCTCAGCCCAGCACTTAAAACACTGCAGACAGCATTGCAGTATGTTTCTCTCAAGAGACACTGCAAGACAGGAGTAAGCTAGTAGAAGTGAAAACTGAAAAAGCTGCACTCAGACCAAACATGCTAGGGGCTGCCATAGCTGTCATAAGGAGACATAGGAGACTTGCTGAGGGTGGTGACAATGCAAATGCTGCCAGACAACCCACAGTGAGGAGACGGAGAAGAGTGTACAGGCCCAGGGTCACCTACCAGGGGTTACATGAGCTGGAGATAGTGGAGCGCTATAGAGTTGACAGAGACCTCCTGCAGCAAATTGTTGAGCTGTGCAGGCCACACCTCACACACAGAACCAACAGAAGGGAACCCATCCCAGTGGAAACCAAGGTATGTGCTGGCCTAAGAATACTAGCAACAGGTACCTTCCAGAGACCAACTGGTGATATGATGGGGATATCACAGGCATCAGCCTCCAGGGTACTGCACCAGTTCCTGGATGCCATGTCAGCACATGTTGGTGATCATGTATATTTCCCCAATGCCCGTGAGGTATTGGCCAGCAATATACGTCTCTTCCAGCAAATAGCGGAATACCCTGAGGTAGTGGGTGCAATAGACTGCACGCACATACGCATCAAAGCACCAGCCGGTGAGCGAGGTAGGGCCTACATTAACCGCAAGGGCTTCCCCTCCATCAACTGCCAGGTCGTGTGTGATGCCCAGTGCATAATAATAAATGTGTGTGCTGGCTGACCTGGGAGCTACCATGATTCCCATATCTGGCATTTGATGCAGCTGTACGGGACATTTGCCAATGGGGACATCCCACATGGTCACCTAGTGGGGGATGCAGGTTATGCACTGGAGCCATGGCTGATGACACCTATCAGAAATGCACACACACCTGAACAGGAACGCCATAATGAGGCACACGCACAAACACGTAATGTAATAGAGCATGTGTTTGGGCTGCTCAAGTCATGGTTCCAGTGCCTGGACACATCTGGTGGAGCCTTGCAGTACTCACCAACTACATGTACCCAAATTGTCATGGTATGTGCTATGCTACATAATATGATCTTGCAAAAACAGCTGCAGCAGGACCAGCATAGGGCCGGGACAAACAGCCCCCCACCATTGCCAAGGCCATCACAGGCAGAGCGTGACTCAGAGGAGGAACAACCTGAGCCTGCCCCAGTAGGCAGAAGGAGGCATGCCCAGTATGCCCTGGCCTTGGCAAAGAGGCAACGCATAGCACATACACTGGCTCAATAGAAACCCTGGGAATGATACCTCTCTCTGACTCACTCATATAGTAACAGGGATGCCTAACATGACATAACCTGCTCTCAAATATGTACAGGGAGTGTAGTATGTGCATCCAACAGAGGCAGCCCTGCAGCACCACCTGAGGCATGATTGCCATGTGTTAAGCAATGTAACACCATCTAGTATATGCAAACATGAAGACCCAACCTAACATCTCACCCTCACCAAGCATGATGCCACACTATGAAGACAACAAGATCAAGTACAATAATTGGCTGAGATATTGCTGTTAGCAAGGGGGAACACATGGCTGACAGCCTGGGCTGACATGCCGAGCAAGACATGATGCCCCACCTGCTAGGGATGGCATGCACCCAGCACACCTGGCTGTGTAGATACTGGCAAATGATGCTATCACCCCCACTGTTCCTGGAATAGGTAAGTCTGGAAACACAAACCCACCAACATAGGTAGCACAAGGGATAATAACCTGGACGTAAGGCTACCCAATGCCAGAAGTCTAACCTGCAAGGTGCATGCAGACCAAACCCACCACAGCATGGAGAATGGTAATATGTGTTCTGTAACAGAAACCTGGGCAAGGCCCAGAAGAGCACCCTAATACTACCAGGTTATGCCTCATACCATGCTCTACAGCTCCAAAACATGGAACACACGACAATAGGAGTGTAGCTACCAGTAATTATCAAGAATAAACACAACCCCAGGTTGGTACCACAGCAAGAAGCAGCATGGACTATCCACAGGCAAGTAACACTTTCTCAAACTGTGTACCTGTTTGAAGCCTGCTACAGACCCCACACACAAACCCAGGTACCCCAGCCAGCCTTCCCGAAGACACTTCAGAGTATGAATGTCCCAACAAATACCAAACAAGTACACACAAAGTATGACATAGGTGGCAATCCATTATGTATGGAAGAAGTAACCATGGACCTAGGGACACAAGTGGATGGTAACCTGTCATGTGACACTCACATTGCCAAGGTGGCCAGGAAGACCTGCTATATTGCCCACCTTAATATGAAAGGATGCACATGTAGAGCTACAGAGGTCACTGTGCCCCCATACCCTTCACTCATCAGGCCCATATGTGACAACTATGCCCCAGTTCGGATGTACCTTACCTTACACATGCAGCAATCAGAAAGACCCCAAATGTACCCCACCAACAGGATAAAGGGTCCAAACATTGGACATCTGCAGCCTGGCTGAAGAAACCACAGCCCAATTCAGAAGCATACTGCACAGTTAGAGGTGATGTATGCCTGATGTACAAGGCCATGTCCAATCCAGAATGAATGGACATGCTCCATTGCAGAAACCCCAAATCCAGCAGACACACCACAGTGAGATATCTGAACCTCTACACATAGATTAATAGGATGTGCTGGAGGGACAGACCCATAACCCAGAGGCTCAGGACACTCTGGAACAGAATCCCAGTCCATGATAGGCTGAGCTCCACACACAAACTCAGCAAGAGAAATCTGGTGAAGTGCATGGGAGATAGTAGCTGTACACTGGGCGCCATCCCTGTGTCACATCTAGGAAAGTAAACCCTATGTGGGCGTAATATGCACATTGCAAGGGGTGTTGAAACCCACACACAGTCTGTCCGTGCTCAAACAAGGCCAGAGCAGATAGCCTAGTATGAACCTATGAACCTATGATGATACAAATTGTGCAGGACACAAAGGATTATCACACAGCTGTCCTACCTGATGGTAGGAACCATGGTGATAATCCACAGATATGCTCTGCAGCACTGTGATATCACAAACAATACACCAAACCCACACACATTGCCAACAGCCTACGAAACAGATTCCTTCCAACCTCCCCACCAGCACCTAACTGCCAAATATCTATCCCAGGAGAGTGCTGGCCCCCCGACATTGCAGATGCTGAGGTAACAGCCAGCATCCACAAAGCACAGCACACAGCACCAATGGTACCAGATGGTGTCCTGGGTTGTGTCCAACAAGTACTCTAAGAAGAATGGAACAGCAAATGTCATTACTGTGCACTATCAGTCCTACCACAGGATATGTACCCAAAGAGCGGGTGTACAGCAACAGTGGTCCCACACCACAAAGGGGGTGCCTGAATGGATACTGCAAACTATCACACCTCAACCCCGACTATCTAGGTTGGCAAAGTAATGGAGAGGATGATCATGGAACCCATGAATAACGAGATGGGTACCTACAGATATTGGACCCTACCCAGTGTGGCTGTCATAGGGCAGATCCTGCCCCGTACACATGTCTGACTCATGTGAAACATGCACCAAGCCCAGTGATGTGGGGAATGTTGATCACACAGCCTATCTGGACCTTGCTAAACCCTTCCATACAATACTCTGCTTGGTGGTACAGATAAGCTCACCAGCCTAACTATAAACCCCTATGCAAGTAGATGGGTTGCAAACCAGCTCAAGGACAGAAATGACCTGGCAGACATGCTGTAGCCATGGTAGACTGCAAACCAGGTACAACTGGCATCCCACAAGGCATGGTCCTGGGACCTCTCTTGTATGCTATATATGTCACATAGGTACAGGCCAACATGGAAGGACTCTGTCTGAACAGGTTTGCAGAGGACTACAAACTGGACACCATATCGGACCCTTCAGCTGACACAAGCAGCCTACAAAAGGCACACATAGAAACACACAAGTGGTGCCACAGCCATGTCAACAAGCTAAATGCAGAATAGTGTATAGTCAACCCCTGTGGAAACACAGTACATGGCCAGAAATTACCACATAGGTGTTAACCCAGTAAGTACATCAGGAGCAATAAGAGACCTGGGGACACAAGGTGATAGATATCCTGCATGTGACAACCATGTGTCTGTAGTGGTTACAGAAACATACCATATACCCACCTAATCATGAAGGTAAGCACAGCTTGGTTAGGGTAGGTCAGTGTGCCTCTCCAGTTATCCATCAACAGCCTCACAAGTGTGTACAATGGCCCTTCAGGGATGTACTGTAGCAGACACCTGCAGCAACTGGAAAGACCACACAAATACCCCGCCAGGAGGATCACAGAGCTGTAACAGATGCCATGTGTCGCCTGAGTAAAGAAACTGCAGCTCCACACAGTGCTATACTGCCTGGTTGGAGGTGAACTGTGCCTGATGTATAGAGCCATGACCAACCTGGTATCAATGGACATTTGGCACCATGTAAACACTGAATGCTGGTGACCTTTGCAGCTGACAGGCCTGAACCCCAGCACAGACATAAACAGGACATGCTGTACTGATTGGTCCATAACCCAGAAGCTCACTCCACTCACGACTAAACTCCCACTACAGGATATCCAGGGAGTCCCTCAGTGACTGTCATCCAGAGGAATCATGATGACTGGATGGGAGATGGTAGGTGTACCCTGGATATCACCTGTATGTCATGGGTAGACAGAGGCACAGCACACTAACCGTGACATATGTCATGGCAAACACCAGTAAATGTGTGTTGAAGGACAAACACTCTCTGACTAGCATTACAAATGGACTAGGGCACATGGCCATTGTTTGACACTGTCCACACAAGTTGTGGAATACATTAACAATGTCGGACAATCATGTACTAAGCTGTCCATATCTGAACAAAATGCAACATGGTCATATCTGCACAACTGGCCCTCAACCAG
This sequence comes from Protopterus annectens, assembly GCF_019279795.1. Classification (NCBI taxonomy): domain Eukaryota; kingdom Metazoa; phylum Chordata; order Ceratodontiformes; family Protopteridae; genus Protopterus; species Protopterus annectens. The sequence goes on from NC_056727.1 coordinate 818,693,052, forward strand.
TCTGGTGTGCTCACTATAAACATTACAAGCAGTGATAGGACTGAAACTGATTATACTGTCCGCCACAGTGAAAGTTCTGCACCAGTACACTATACAACAATACAACTGTTTGGTCAGCAGGAAAGGATGATAACAACTGTATGCAAACTATCCCATGGCGACCCTGCAGGCACAGCATAATGCCTGTTAGGTTCAGACACACAGCAGTTGGGCAGTAAGAACACAACCTGATGTCCAACACTCAACTGTACATGTGATATATAGATGGCGTCCACACACAAACAGAAATGTGGTGGTCCACAGATCCCAACATAAGGAAAGGTCACACTGGGCATGCTCGCACACTTAGATAAATGAGATGTGGCAGTCAAGAAGCCATACAAACTGCGAACTGGGCATGCTCACACACTTAGGCCATGTCACAGTTCAGCAGTTGCACACACATATCTGGCATTTCTATGTGTTAACACAGGAACCTCCCACAACACAGACATCTGCCCAGTGCACACAGTGAAGTTACAACAGAGACATAAGTAAAGTACTGGATCCCACTCATATGCAAACATCTCCCACAGTACACACGTTGTTTATAGAGATAGGGAAGGCTATAGCAATAAAGACCCACAAACAGTATATGAGCAACAGATACTTGCATCTGACAGGTAAACATATGACCGTAGAGTGCAATACCTGACTGTTGTCCCTATGGAATACAGAAGGCTATCCACAGTGTATTTGGCGTCTGCCTCCACAGTACAGTAGGCCACTGTGCCTGTGCAAAGTTAATGCATAGATATGCTCTCCCCTGTACTGATGGATAGTCACAGATGTACATACCTCTTCATCCATAATGATGTCAGCACACTATACATATGTCAGGAGCAAAAATATACCCAGTAATGTGAATAGCGCGCTCCGCTACTGCATCTCTAACAAGTGTCATAACATAGTTAGGTAGGGGTTTGAATCCTGCAAGTGCCCAGTGTGTGTGCAACTGTGTGTGGGGGAGTAGTGTGTGCAATTCCATGTGTATAAGAAATGTCCTTTTTGGCAACTATTACTACACAACACATGCTGCATATTCCACTGTCTAAACACTAATGATGTCAGCACCCTATAAGTACAGCAGGAGAAAGCAATCCCCCTAGTAATGCAAATTGCGCACTCTGCTAATGCATCTCTCACAAGAGTCATAATATAGTCAGGTAGGGGTTTGAATCCTGCAAGTGACTGTGTGTGGAGGAGTAGTGTGTACAATTCCATGTGTATGAGAAATGTCCCTTTTGGCAACTATTACTACAAAACACATGCTGCATATTCCACTGTCTAAACACTGATGATGTCAGCACCCTATAAGTACAGCAGGAGAAAGCAATCCCCCCAGTAATGCAAATAGCGCGCTCTACTACTGCGTCTCTCACAAGTGATCTAAAATAGTTAGGTAGGGGTTTGTATCCTACAAATGCCATGTGTATTTTTGTCACACAGTTTGTCCATGTGTGTAGGGTGTTGTTCCCAATATTGCATGACATACATTATATCAGTAATGTCAATGCACACATGAAGTATGTGTGTGCCACCTACACATATGTACCTGTGAACTGCAAGAGTTCCCATGTCCGAAGCCTGCCTCATGTGAATACATGGAATATGCATCAGACAACTGTATGACTGTGGTGTTCTGTGCAGGGGCTGCATGTGGTATGTGACTATACAGTGTGGGTTGTAGATGGTGTCATCCCACCAGCGAGGGATACATGATTGGTCTGGAGCATATAGTCCACATGTTGGTGATGAACAGGTGCAGCATGTTGTCACCACGTGTGGGAGTGGTAACAAGTTGTTCCATAGCAATGCAGGGAATGAATGATAAGAACCCTTCAGATAGGGTCTTGCAGCTAGAATAATGCTCACACTGTATGTTTGGGTAGTCGCAGTACAACCATATAATGGTGTGTGTAGAGACCGCCATATTCCCAGTGTTGTCAGGAAGGCCAAGTGGGTTTCCTGGGTATGGGAGTGTGGTGTGTGCCAGGCTATGAACCTGAAGGCAGTCTAACCCACTGTGTGTTGCACATGGAGAGGCTCTGATGCTTTGTGCAGTGCCACCAACCTGGGGGTGTGTGTATCCAAGGTGCCTTTGGATACAACCCCTCTGTTCTGGGTTGGTGCATATGTAGGGGATGACAAGCATGGTATCAGGAATGACCTAGCACTGATGGTGTGCAGCTGGGAGCCTTGTACCAGGAGTCTGTTACTGCACGGATATTGCTGTACCCCATGCTAAGGACTGTTTCCACTGCATGCATCTTGAGGTTTACACTGCTGCTATTGAGTAGCATTGCTATTAGTGTCCCATCCCATGTGATACCTGTGTAGGTGGCTATGTAATGTCAGCCTTGCATACAAAAGCACTATGTGTGTAGCAACAGCCTCTGCCAATATACACCAGCCCATGGGTGACAGGTGCAAGCTGTCCCAAGCAAAGCAATGTGGCATGTCCAGCATGTAATCCCACACTGACAGGCATTGGATCCCCTTTGGATGTCACTGAAAGATATGTTAATTGCAGAAACTGATGATCCTGTCTACATATTGTGGCAGCATTCATGATGAGGGTGAGATGCTACTCAAGGCCAGGGTCATACCAGCCTGTGCCACAAGCTCAGAGAGCCCCTCTATGTCCCCTAACATGTAATCCAGGGAGGTGAGTCAGAGGTCATACACACTGGCACAGACAATGACTGAGTCATACTTCTACATGCCTTGGAGTGACCGCTTTGCTTGTGTTATGTGGTGGATCATAGTGCCCGATGGGCAGCTGACCGTGACCGTCACCTTGTTCAGCCTGGGAGCAGGACCACCATGTATGTGACGATAGAGGTACTTCATACAACTGTGGCAGGTGTGTTGTCTAGCCATATGGCCTGAGACTGTTTGGCACACAGGCTTTGTGAGCTATGTGTTGCATGTGCTCTGCTCTGGCGTAACGTTTGCTTGTGTGTCTGCTTTGCAGTTGTCAGCTGCTCAGGCAGGATGCTATTCTGAGAGCCCAATAATGTACCTGTGTGTTTCTGTGTTTGGATTGTGGTCGTGGCAGGTCTTTGGGAGACTGGTACTGTATTCACTGTAGTATCCCACCCCACCTGACAGGGAATGCCAGTGCTGTGTAAACAGAGCTTAGCCCCCAGTTTGGCTATGTGGTTGCATCTCTCACATGTGTTGTATGTGTATGGGAAGGGGAGAGGGTTGTCTGTGTACATGAGGCAGCTGTAACATTGCCACATGACTCACAGATTCACCAACTGGACCTGAGAGTAGATCGACAGGTGACCTTTGCACATGCTACCATAGCATTCTGACTCCCATACTAAGTAACGACACATAGGGCCAATGGGGAACAAGGTACTCAAGGTAACTATGTGAGGGTGTAGTGATCCTGATTTGTTAGTGCTGGCATATATGAATGCTGTCTTGAGCAAATGTGAGGTAAGTCATATGCAATGTGTTACAGGCAAGCTACATGCAAACAGGACAAACAGTGACGTTCTGTCAAGTGACACATGGACATCAGTACAGTAAGCAACATAGATGTCACTAGGGATTCTCAGAGGCACTGTATATCTGCACTGCAGGTGGACTCAGTGTTTCAGGAACATAACAGGCAAACATGCATACAAACAAAGCTACAGTCAGCAGGCCTGTATGTAGATTATGCTACAACATACAAGGTGTATGACTTCCAGTATGTAGCAGTGCATATATGCAGGCACTCTAAGCCAGTACCCAGACATTCCCAGGTCAGATGGGCTGGGTCCAGCCGCACCCCTCACAAGTGTATAGACCACGTACCTTCGTAATGTTGAATAACTGGCCTGATACCCAAGTGCTCATACCTGTAATAATACACATGTCAAATAACAGACACTGAGCCCTCACTCAGCAGTTCCAGACTTAGTATGATGTATGCTACCTGTCCTGGCACCACAGTATCCTTGACATGTATGGACACTCTCCCTCCTGTCATAGTTAGTTCTGTGTGTTGGTGCTGTTATGCATGGTATGAGGTGTGACCTTGTAGTGCTAGTGTGCTCTTGTGAGCCTTGAACCTGTTGTGCAGTACTGCACAGATATCAACATCCTGGAACATCTGCATTGCAGAGTCATGTGTGGACAGCATGCAACTCGCAGTTGACATGGCCATCATTGAGTATCAATATGTACATTGTTGTATCCCCTGTGCTACCTATGTAGGTGGCCATCCCTTCACAGCCTCACCACCAGTATGCAAAGATGTGCAGACAGAACACTGTGGTAATTACTATGGGTTTACAAAACAATACAATGACATTCATACTGTAACTGCATCAGGCATGCTGGTATATACCCACAATGCTATCATTACACTGTACTGTTGTCAACATCATACTATTACAATACATCTATGTAGTCACCCTGTGCATCAGCACCATGTTAACCTGTTCCTGCACTGATTTTACAGATTGCAAGAGGTGGCACAGTTTCATCATATGCACAGGGTGTGTACCTGGTATGCCTGACTCAACCCATTGACATGTCTGTGTGTGTGTGTTGGTGAGGGACATCAGTACAAGATGGGGCAATGTTGATGCAGTGTGTGCGTGTATGCGGTAGCCCTAGGTGTTATCACTTTGCATGTGTGTATGAATGCAAACAGTCCCACCTCATGGCTGCCATATACAGGTGTTTGTGGACATCCACAGACTGTACCTGCCAGGTCATACAGATCACTGTGTACCGTTCCATACGTGACTGTGCCTGCATTACAGCCTGAAACATAGCTGGGGTTGAAAGACCTCTGTGGGCACATCTGACAGGGGCGGTACACCCATGGATGCTCCCACGAGAACCCATGGACGTCTGCCTGTGTGGTACCGTGTCAGGGCCCTGGCCATGGCTGCAGTGTGGGGATGCATGTGCCACCAGTACCACATTACCCTGGTCAATGCCCACTGTATCCTGTCCATCACCTAGGGACATTGGTGACAAAGGATGTATTGGCAGGATGACTGTGCGCATTGATGGGGTCAACAGCTGTGTAGTGTCAATTGGCTGACCAATGACGGACCCTGGCACACCTACCTGTGCCATTACTCAGGTATCATCATTATCACTATCCACAGCAGCTGATTCAGGTTCCCTGCTGCACGACACCAGAGCAGCACCAGAACCTGTGGGAGTAAGACAGGAAACACAGTTTACAATGTGTACACAATGCCACCACTGATGCACACATGCACACATGCACACATGCGCACATGCGCACATGCGCACATGCACACATGCACACATGCACACATGCACACATGCAAACACCTCAGTATATCAGATATCAACCCACAGACACAAACACACCTGCAATCAAACACATAACACTACTGCTTCAGCCTATTATTACTATTAGTATACAGAGTATTGAAGGTAATGGTATTACACACTCACCAGCATGGATAGGCTGCCTTGCTGTTACACCAGAGGGACCTGCGGAAAAGAGACATTTATCATCAGTGGGCACAACTGTGCCATTGATACTGTGGGCATGATACTGTTCAGTAGTGCAACAGTTAGCTTCCACAGGTGTACTGCAGAAAATGAGGTTATCACTAATGCACATTAATTACCAAGATTACAGCTACAAAACAAGGACACACCTCACACATGCATAACCTAACAGTGTACAGAATGGTCAACTATACACATGGCATGTTACCTGCACACTCTGTGTCCTACTGCTGTGTGGCTCCAGCCTCCATCATTACACATGTATGCTGTTGTTGTTGCTGCTGTGCTGGAGCCACAACACTCAGGAGTAGTCCCTCCAGTCTGGTGAGGGGGGGATGTCTAGCCACCCCACCACCTGTGACAAGCTACTGCCTGTGGATATCCGACGCATGCTGACGGACATTTCTAATTAAATCACTGCAGTGATGGCGTACCTGCTCATATGTCCGGTTATGTGTGCCTATGTCATTTACCCAACGGACCAGGTCTTGCCACAGTGCAGCCCTCTCCTGCTGGTACTGGCTGGTGCGGGAAAAGAGTACAGTGAAATCCCGCACCAGGCTCAGGTGTATCTCCTCCTCCTCTGCAGCGGAGTAGACTGGGTTCCACTGGTGAACCATGGCAATGAAAAGGAGAAGGAAAATATGTCAGCAATATCTGTCAGCAAACTATAGCACACATAATACACATAATACTTGACTGCAGTGATATAACTTAGGCACCATATATAGCACCTGTCTGTCTATTGGGGGATACACATGTACATGACCAGATATCAGTGCTCATCTGACAACTGTGCAACAGTACCTGGCACACTCCATACAACAGACTAGTATACTGCAGCAGTCAACACACTGTTTCAGGTACAATACACAACCTTGCACTGGGGGGTTGTATCAAGGTACTGTATGGGGAACATTATCAGCCCATGCACTGCACACAATGCACATTACATATTTCACTGGTAATGCACACTACTCTTACTTGCCATAACCCTACCTACACCACAGTGACATACAGAGTAACACAGCACAACATATGGCAATGTAGTATGTGTTGATCGCAATACCTCACACACCTGTCTCTGGCCTCACACCAAGGACACACACTACCATGACAGACAGTCATGGTGAGCAATCACACCAGTACACAACATGCACCCAGTCACTAGCACACTCATTCCACCTCACATATTCCGTTTGCAATGTGTTCATGGGTGTGCATTGTGTCCTAGATAGGTAGTGTGCTTTTGGCCCTGGGCCTACAGCAGCATACTGTTATGCTACCCTGCCCCTTGTGACACATATGTTATGATCGTACCTGCTCCTTACAAACAGTTAAACAGGGTGACTCGTATGTCATATTACCTATTAGCATTACATACAGCAGGGGTATGTCTGACATCTACTCATGGGGAGCCTTGCTTCTTAATTCTGTGTGGTCTACTACAGGGTATGTCATATCTGTGGGTAGGGTCCCATACCTCCACCATGTGCTCTATACTGCAGTGACAAGGATGACAGACATAGGTAATTTGTGTTGTGGATGTTGGAGGTGTTACCATGGTTGGTAGTCAACTGTCATGGGTGTGACCGAACTATGTATATCCAGCAGTGGTAACCTCTATGTAGGTAGTCTGTGTGCGCTCTGTGGTGTTTGAGTGCATTGACACAGTTACTTGCATATGTCTGTGTCCTTCTCCATATCTGTAGCTGTCATGGGTGGTACATACCGTGTAGGACATTGTGGGGTGCGGAGGGGTACAGTGACCTACATGTCCATAACTGACACACCATGTCTGCCAACACATTCCATGTACAAGTATTACAGGACTAGTGTGCCACTGTGTATATCGATGTGGAGCCTATTGTACACTTGTTGACCCTGTTCCCCCCTGACACATGCAGTGGTGGGCAGGCATGTACATATGTGGTGGTTACTGGTGTCAGTGTTTTTGAATGGGGTATGGTACTCCAGTATCCACACTGGTGTTCACTCCATGCCTGTGACACCAGGCACCTGTTGCAAGACATATGCACACATGTGCCTCACACAGTCTATATATGTATGTATATATGTATATATATATATTGATATATTTATATCTGTATATGGATATATATCTGTTTGTATATATGTGTATATAATATGTATATATAGATGTAGATATATACATATAGATGTGGGGAGAGAGGGGGAGTGAGTGAGAGAGAGAGAGAGACACAGGGTGAGTGTGAGTGTGAGGGGGTGGGACAGAGAGTGAGAGATAGTCATATACAGACATATCTGTTGTCAGTCAGATCTATCTGTATATGTATAAGTCTCTACAGATATCTTTATATGTATGTGTGTATTATATATATATATATCTGTACGTACATATTCTACCAATGTCAATGTCTGTGCAGTAAGTGAGAACCTGGTTCAAGGCTCCTGAGAGCACACCAGCGGTACCAGGCTATACCCCGTATCATGCGTTTTGGCCCCAGGACTCAGGACAAAACAAAAAGGGGGGGGTGTCCATATTCATGGAGGACGCACACACCTCCAGGTTAGTGGCAACACATGAAGCATCACAGACCATCCAGGTGCAGATGACCATAGGCAAACCTGCTATGAAACTGGTAGCATGTTACAGACCACCCTCCCAATCTCAGGGACCACAGTCAGCCTTCCTGTAAACATTGGAGGATATGAATGTCCCACCACACACCATCATATTGGGATACTGCGACTACCCTAACATACACTGGGTGCACTATTCTACCCCAAACACCCTAGCCCAAAGGTTCCCGGAATTCACTATGTCAAATGCAATGGAACAGCTAGTCACCTCTCCCACAACAGGAGATAATATACTAGACCTGATCATCACAAACATGGGGACAATGTGCTACACACTGGAAGTATACCCCTCACTAGGCACATCTTACAACAGACTAATCCCCCTGGATATACATATCCCACCTCCCCCACAACACAGAAGACTACAGTGGGAAACCTCTCACATGCTGACTTTACACGTCTTATAACTGAGTTGGTATCCTTAATGCCCACTGGGCCAGTGTAATCCACTTCCCACAATGCAGACACCTTCACATATGCTTCTATAGACATCTCCAAGAATGCATGGATCATGCAATCACAAATGAAACCATGACCCTCTCCACCAAGGGCAGGCGTCCTGTCTGGTGGACCCCAGCATTGAACAAATTGTATAACAACAGAAGGTAGCTACTGCACGGCAGAGCATACTTCCATAGAGCTACGGCATCTCTGATCAGCAGTAGTAGAAAGATACATTTTGTCGTACAAACATGCAAGGCCAACAATGAGAGGGGCATCGCTATGGTCACTACAGATAACCACAAGGCCTTCCTCTGCTATGTTACACGCCTGGGTGGGAACCCTCAGTTGTGTTCACAGTTAGTTCACAGTGACATACACTACACTGAACACACAGATAATGCCAACAGTCTGGCAGACAGGTTCAGTGCAGGTTTCTCCCCTCCCTCACCCACACATATGGAATTACTTATCCCAGCTGACTGTAACCTCCCTGTCATCTCAGATGTCCAGCTGGGAACCACACTCAGCAGAGCTGTAAACACAGCATCAATGGGACCCAACGGTATTGCAGGTTGCATGCTACGTGAACTGCAAGAGGAGCGACACATGCACATTACATGCTATTTAGCCGTAGCCTTACTACAGCATATGTACCTGGACACTGGCATACAGCAACAGTAGTCCTACTCCACACAGGAGGCACCTCTACAGACCCTGGTAACTACCGCCCCATAAGCTTAACCAGCCTGGTCTGCAACACTATGGAAAGGATCATTATGGTACCCATACACAGAGACATTGGGGACTTAGACACTTGATCCCACCCGGTTTGGCTTTGTAGAGGGCAGATCCTGCCTTATGAACCTGGTTGACCTTTTCAAATCAGTCACTAGAGCCATTGCTGAGGGCACAGTGGTCCATACAGCCTACCTGGACTTGCCTACGGCATTCGACACAATACCGCACTCTGCCATCATAGACATGATCAACAGCTGAAATGTAAATCCATATGTCACATGATGGGTTGCAAACCGGCTAATGGATAGAAACCCTATAGTCAACCTCACTGGTGCCATGTCAGACTCAGAGCCAGTCACATGTGGTGTCCCACAGGGCTCTGTCCTGGGACTGCTCATGTTCAGCATCTCATTCTCAGATGTGGAAGCAGACATGGGAGGGTAGTGGCTGACAATGTTCAAAGATGACTGCATACTGGGCGCCATAGGCGATACACCTGCTGGCACATACATCCTACTGACAGGCCTCACGGACACCAAAAACTGGTGCCGGAGTCATGGCCTGACACTGCATGCCACGTAATGTATACTCATACCCTTTTGGACGGACAAGGTACCTACATATTATCACATAGACAATAACCCACTGAGTACAGACAAAGTAATCGGAGACCTGGTGACACTGTGCAATGCTGACCTCTCATTTGACACCCACGTTACCAAAGTGGTCGGATGGACTTCCTACATTGCCCACCTTATCATGAAGGAATTCACATGCACATCAAAAGGGGTCATTGTACCCCTATACTCCTCCCTTATCAGGCCCATGACTGTGTACTATGCCCCATTTGGTATGTACCTCATCTGGCACTTGCAACAGCTAGGGGGACCCCATGAGTACATCACCAGGAGGATCAGGGTCTGCAACAACTGTCATATGCTGCCAGACTAACGTAACTCATGCTCTATTCCATAGCATACTGCCTACGTAGGGGTGATCTGTGCCTGATGTAGTAGGCCATGTCCAATCTGGTAGTGTTGGACATGTTCCACCTCATACAATCCAAATCCATCAGAAGCATGACAGCTATGGATTTAAACCTCAGCACACATATGAACAGGGCATACTGTAGGGACAGATCCATCACTAAGAGGCTTCCCATACTGTGGAACAGGATCCCAGTTCATGTTAGGCAGCGACCCTCACTGACACTCTTCATGTGCATTCTTGACAAGTGGATGGGAGATCATAGGTTTACAGCAGGGGTCTTCTCTGTGTCACTACTAGACAGAGGCACAGTAAACTAATGCTATTATGTAGGGGGGGTCTTCACTGTGTCAGTACTATACAGAGGCGCAAGTTTCTAAATCTATTCTATACACTGTCTGCAGATAGCCTAGTACTAAACTATGACACTGTGAAACTATATATGTCTATGTATTTCTACATCCCTCTCTATCTATGTATACACCAATGCATATTGTATATATATATATATATATATATATATATATATATATATATATATATATATATATACATACATATCTCAATATACATACGTATACACATGTTATATATATATATATATATATATATATATATATATATATATACACTCCTTTTTAGTTCCACATATGTATACACACAGTAACGTACTGCTGAACACCCATTACTGTACAACCTACTTGTACATTGCACTACAACTTACATTGCTATGTGCACATAGCTACCGTCACATACATATGTATGCGGAGCCTTCAGTGATAGTTTCAGTATGTCCCCGTCCCTATGCACATCTTCATATACATAGATACAGACCAATAACACATCTGGAGGGTTCACAGTATGTAGAGTATTATAGTAGTACTTTACATTACCTGTGTTTGTTGCAGCTGTTTGTGCAGGCTTGCAGTTGCTTGCCTGCTGTCAGCCTCTTTGCTTTGTTGTTTCAGGTTTTTTTTTCTTTTTCTTTCTTTCTTTCTTTCTTTTTTTTTTCTTTTTTTTTCTCTCTCTCTCTGTCTCCCTCTACCTCCAGTGGGTGCAATGACAGTATTGCATGTGTGGACTGGGAGTACAGGATGCTTTTGTAGGTATCTGCACATGTCCATGTGATGGCCTCTGCACCAATTGTTAGCCAGCATTTACTAATTGCATGCAGCCTGTTGTGTAGTGATTGCAGTTCTCACTGTGATTACAGGACTGTGCTATAAAATGGTCTGTTATGTAGGCGTAGCCCTTTCAGATTATCAGGGTGGGGACCATGCTGGTTTGCTGTGGACACTGTTCTGTGAGTGTGAGTGTTGGTATGTTTCTCATATTTCAGTCTGTGTTGTAGACACTGCAATGCATGTTGTTCTGTAAGCTGAGTATTCATTCCTCCAGTGCCCTGTTCTCCATGTGTATGTAAACTGACACCTACGACTAGTAATACTGTGTATATGGGTGTGTGTGCTTTCCTGTGGAGATTGTGGTGTAACTGGTATATAGCAGTGGCTCTTGCAATCTGTTGCTATGGCTTCAATATTTGGCCTTTACATTCACTCGTTGTCTGCCTGTTAGGTGTCTTTCCTGTAATGTGTTGCTATGGCTTTCCTATTTTCCATTTACATTCACAGCTTGTAATGCTTGCTAAATCTGTTTGGCCAGCAATTCCCTATGTGTTTGTTGTGGTAGGGTGTTACTGCATGCAGTATGGTCTGGCCATGGTGTGGACCTTGACACTTACAGGGGTATTTGATCATGCTGCTGAGCAGGCCTCAGATACTCTCCGGTGCATCTTTTATCAGCCTCATGGAATGGTACATAGCAGTGGGTTACTCCAATGACATATTCTGATACTCTGCAGTTGTGACTGTGGGTTATTTCAAGCATATGTATTAGTACACCATTTGTGCCGTGCAGGTGGTGCATACCTTCAGTCAGTCATAGTTACCATTGCATGTGTAGTTACACCTTTCTGCCTACTGTTAGTACATTTGACAGGGTGTTAGTGGGGCACAGTTGACATTTGTTTTCACATCAGGGGCATCCCTGTAACTCAGTCACAGTTGCTATGTCTGATCTCTTAACTATTCAACTATGGCAGTGTTTATCCTGCTCTGAGTATGTATGTGGCTTGCCAGATGCTACTGTGACATTATTACCTAGTAGCTACCAACTAGCATGACTGTTTCTCAGCACACAGTACTATTTTACAAATCCACTAGATTTGGCAGTAAATATACATGACATGCTTTGTGTACTAGACTTGCTATATTCCCTTTACATTACTTCCTACTATTTTATGATATATTTCTTTCAGCACAATGTTCTTGTATAGCAGTCATGGCTTAGTGGTAAGTCATGCAGACTAGTGTTTCCAAGGTCCTGGGTTCGAGACTGAGAGAGGTATATTATTTTGCCACTGAGAAAACTACAGGCCTTCTCATTCAGAGTGACTAAGGCACTTTTAAGCAGTTGTAAGGGGTTTAGCGCTGGTTTGCGCGGAGCTCACGCATGCGCACTGCCGCTTAGCTTCGCGCACACCCGCTTACTACTGCTTAAAAGTGCTTACTCTCATGCACACCGCTATTTTCTTTTAAAGAAAAGAAAATGGGGAGATAGGAAAGTGGTGAAAAAGGGGGCACAAAGAGGGTAGGACAGTAGGAAAACAAGCTCGGGTTTTGTAGGAGGAATGTAGGAAAGGCTCATAGCTGTCCATCTCTTCGTCAGCAACAGCTGTGCATATGTTTGTAATTTGGTGTGAAATTTGAAACCCCCTGAGAGAGGTGTGAGGACAACAATAATATTTGTTGTACAGCCAATTGTAATTGCCAGTTTACATGTCCAGCAGACATGTGTGCAAAATGGGCAGCTATGTATGGGGCATAAATTTTTTGTGGGTACAGAGTGCCCTTTTTTTTTTTTTTTCAGGTGGGAGTGGTATGTCAGGTACAGGAAGTCAGCATAGCTGGGGTGGTAGGTAGGGGAGGTTAACAGACAAGACAAACAAGAAGCATACAGGGGTGGTGTATGACACATGTGGGGGGGTTCCACAATTGACGGGGATGGATTTTTTGATATCTCGAGCCCATGAGCCCACAGATGGCAACAGTAGAACTGAGATCCCCACCCATGGGCAGTTGCCACTGTACCTTCACTGCCCAAGACAGGGCTGTGCTGGGGGCTGTGTAGGCCAGGCAGCAGGCATGCCCGTAAGTTGTGCCACCCATGCCTCAAGCTGGCGTAAGGGCCCAAGCACAGCATGCCAGATCTCCCTACGCACCACAGTCCGGACACTAGGGAGGGTGAGTGGATGTTCTCCTTTGGCCACGCTTGCAGAGGGGGGACGAACCCCATCCCCTGCAGCGCTTCCACCCACAGGTGGCACAGGGCCACCGGATGGGGGTCCGGCCTGGGCACTACTGCCAGGTGCACTCGCCAGCTGAGGTGGGAGAGGTGGGTCTGCTGGAACCCGCCTTCCCTGTCGTCCTATGTTTTGCATTATGTTATGACAGTTTGAGTTAGTAACGTACAATACCATTCACAATTAGTTGTAATAGCATGCATTAGTATTCCCATTAACCAAACACCCATAAATTCAAGCCATTGAACAGCAAGCATAACACATGCATAATTTGAACAGCAATACACTATCCAACAACATGCGGGGTTGATTGATGGCAACAGGCCATCAGGTTTGGATGTATGAACAGGGCACATGCATCAACGTACATGCACATATGTATGAACCAACAGGACAAATGTCCAGGGGTGTTAATTGTGAATGCACATACCCATTTCACATGGAATGGATTATTTGTGGTTATAGGGTAGGGTGAAGAAATATTTAATTAACAACTTCAAATACCTATACATATGCTGTACATTTCTACTAGCTGCATATATATACACACTACAGGTCTGCCTACAGTTTCCTATGTGATAACTACTTCAGGTTGGTGATAGGAATGTTACTGCTACATCACTATACATTTCATATTTATCCATACACATTCATATCTGGCTCTGTTCAGCTACATCATCCTGCTACATTTGCTTTATATGGCTATAGACAACTGTGGATGTTTGGTATTTCAGACAACCATACTATCTGCATATTGCAAACTGAGAGCAACATATCCAGATTTTGGGACACACATTCCAGCTTCAGTACTTTTTTCAACACGTTGCTGTTTGGTTCTGTCTGTCACATTCATTTCATTCTGTACTGACTGCAGTATACTTTATTCAGGTGTTATTACTACTTTATTGGTGGATTCATACCTCTTTCTCACACTCTCTCACTTGTTTTATTTTTACAATTCAGGATGGTACTTAATTCTATGCTTTATTGACATGTTTTACCTTTAGTCATAACAATCCTTTCCAACAGTCTCACTTATGTCATGTTTCAGAATTTCAACAGGGATATATTTCACACGTGTTTTACTCAGCTTCTGTAACTGTACTTTTCAGCCTGCTGCAGATTATGTACTATTATATTACAGGTGGGACATCTTTATTTCAGACTTGTTTCATTTTTATGTTTGGATTACAGGCTGCATCACACTTTTTGTAATCAAGCAATACTTGCAAACTCTCTTACACTGTTACTTGCACATTTTATTATTAGTGACTACACTGCACTATTTTGCTAACTGTCATAGTTATATATTTTTTTACAGTTACAGGGAGAGAATTACTGACCTGCCTGGTGACGCAACCGCACCAGCCTATCGGCATAGGCTTGACGGCTCATGGAATGGACACCTGCAGCTGTAATATAAATGAAGTAATATTGGAATACACATCTCCATAATATCAGCTAGGTTAATTTCTTACATAAATAATTATATGTAACTTACTCAGTAGTGGGGCGTTGGGCATTTGCCGGGCCTCCTGGATCCAATGGTTCAGTTGGTCCTGCTTCCATCTCTTCAGGTCCACATGGTGGTGACGGACCTGTTCACCAGTCCTTGGTATTCCTGTGGCACTGGTGAGATCATGTGCCAACCGGTCCCACGCCTCAGCCCTATATGCTCCCCACAGGACCTGGCCCTGCATGAGTTGGGCCTCATGATCATGGATGAGGAGCCAAACCATATATTTGGACTCCTCAATGCCCCACCTCTGTGCTCGGAAGCAACTACCCTCTCCTACACCTGACATCCTGGCTGCAAGTCGGTTCTACAATCGGTTATGCTGTGTATTCCCGCCTATGGGGCTTATATATGCCATTTTTCCCGCACTTATCTGTGATTGGCCATTTTGGAATTGTATCAGCTTCACAAAACCTGCTTTGTCATGCTCCTCTTTCTATCCATTCCTATATATATGCTATTACTGCATTTTTAAGTGCAACTGTCATAGCTTAGTGGTTCAGTACTTTGACTATGGTGCTTGGTATCCTGAGTTCGAGCCTGGCCATTGCTTTTTTTTATTTTATGACTGTCTACACAGGCTAGGAGTTGTGTCTGTGTAAAGGCAGTTTTGATACAGCTTGCTCAATGTTGCCCGCCGGTTATCTTGTTGGCGCAGTGCGCAGCTTCACACAAACGGGTTACACTGGTTTACACGTCGTTTGGCTGTCAGCACGCATATCACACTCAGCTCAGCTATGGGCACACGGTTTCAGCGTGTTAAAATGCTGCTCAACCCCGGGCACTCATTTTACACCTGTTAAACCACTGCTCACCCACGGGCACTCATTTTACACCTGTTAAAACACTGCTCACCTACAGGCACTCATGTTAAAACACTGCTCACCTACAAGCAGATATCCTCAACTTGTTAGACTGTAGCTCAGCTATAGGCACATCTGAGATTTTTTTTTCTTTTTTTTATCTCACATTTCTTCAAAATACATGGCCCATTTCATTACATTTTACATAAAATATAATTTTATATATGTACATATATGTCAGGGACTTGTTTCGTGCTTATTTCACTAAAACTAAAAATTGATGTTGTGGGGGCTCGAACCATGACTGCCTCCTCTTCAGCCGACATCTCTACCGCTATGTTATTGCTTCTTGGCTTACTTTGTATATTTAGTTCTTATATGCTTTTCCACTGACTGCTAACTGTGGCTAAGCGACGGGTACGCCAGCACAAACGAGCGCACTCACGGGCAAACATCTTTACAACTTATAAAAAAAATATAAGATTTTTATTTATACATTTTATGTTCATAGTCTGTGGGGGCATGTGTTGTGTTGTGTTTATTCACATTTACACGGACTCTGTCATGGGGGTTTACTTTCGGGACTTTTACTCTTCTGGGGGTGTGTCCGTTTGCAGGGCTCGCCCTACAGACACGCCCCCTACTGTCTTACACAGACCGTGTTTGCCTTAGGTGTGATTCAGCATGCCCTCATGCATATGCATGACATGCTGACGTCACACTGTTTAACTGCAGCCTCCGTGTAAGCCTTGTAACTCTTACATGGAGGCTTCGTGAATCCTGCCCATGGTTAGAGCATAGTTTTCAAGCATTTCTGATGACTGTTCAAACATGTTTTTTTCTGAATAAAGTCTTAATACATTATTTGTTTATCATATTTCTGAATGTACTATACTTGTGAGAAAAAAAAAAGAACACTATATGCAGGATTCAATAAACTCTGTGTAGGTTCCGTGTAGAGCCTACATGGATTGTATCCATATACATGGCTACAATGTCTTCTCCGCAACACGTAGTACATATTAATGTTGCACGGCACACTTAAGTGAGGTTTTGCGGTGCGCACCAGTAGTATTGACTGCAAAACTTCATAGAACAACATGGATAATGAATCTGTGTACAGGAGAGCACCAGCATCCCACCCCCATAACTCCTAACCTCCTATTCCTACACAAAACCATCTGTCTGTATTTGCCATCCATCCCAAATTATTATTTTAAAACCACAAATTTTATGAGGAACACTGGAAAAATACCAGCCAAAACCAGGGAATGACTGTCAGAAGTAGTTATATCTATATAGTGTGATGTTCTTCCTTTTCTTTTTTTTTTCTTTTTTTTTTATGTATACCATGTTTGTGTGGTACTCAGTGGCTTTTGGCAATGCAATGGGACTACCCATGTATCAGACATAACTGAATCATCCAAAAATAGAAACCAGATGCTTTTAATTGCTATTGCTCAGCACTGCTGGTCATCACACAAACCCAGTAAACAAGGCTGAGCTTCATGCATACCATCTAGTTAACCATGTATGGTAAAATACAGACTACAGGTAAAATGTGGTGTGGTGACATGTGTAGAGTGCTTGACTACAGTGTAGATGCACCTGTGTTCTAATCCAGGCTATGCAAACTTTATTTATACTGTTGTAACATTGCAGCTTACATAAATAGAGTGTTAGGGTAACAATAACTTTGGAATAACAGTGGTTGTCATTTATTTTTGGATACATTTAAAAAAGGTGCATGCTGCTTAACATTATGCAAACAACTTGTTTTACTGTGTTTTTGTGATGCTAAGTGGCATGCACCTTTTTCGAATGTACCAAGATATAGACAGTGTGTACTGTCAGTAAGTGCAACTGGAGGGAAAACATGCTGTTTCAAGTTGAATTATTTATGGCCTTCTACAGATTCTTGGAACACTTGAAGTCCACCCTGCTTTCTCTGTCATGTCTTCCTCATTTATTTTCATTGATGCATTGTTGTGTGCTGGTACGCATTGCACGACAATGTGAAAAAATGATAACCCAGCTATAATTGAAGCCAGTACCATGTGCTTCAAACCACAGGAATATATTACTGTTGTTTTAACACATGGTGCCACACAGTCAGTTAAGTAGCAAGTATTTTCTAGAATATTCAATACAAACTGTTATTTGGTATGTACTCAAACACACACACACACACACACACACACACACACACACACACACACACACACACACACACACACACACACACACACACACACACACCTGTTGCTTCATCAACTCTGTTGTGGGGTGTGTTCATGCATTTAGCTCATTAATTAATATGTGATCACACTCCACTTTTTGTGTCCAGATGGTACCAGATTCGACAATAGCATCATGTAATGCCTTTAATTGTTTCCTTAGCATATGTGTTGGCAAGTTGGAATAGTGGTATAGGTAGGACTGTACAAGTGCATATGAGCATCTGAAATAGACCAAAATACTTTATCGCATTTGAGCTTTGGTGCACATGGTTGTACAATATGCACCATTGAGTGGTAATGTTTTACAGAAAAGAAATGGAGAGATAGGAAAGTAGTGAAATGGGGAGCAAGTAGGGTGAAAAACAGAATGAAATACTGTAGAAAATATGTGACATTGCCTATTGACTATATGAAATACATGTGCTACATAACTGAATCTGTGACAGCAGGTGTTGTGTTGTGTTTGGAGGTTGATGGTACATCTGCAGCTGCAAGAGAAGTTACAAGATAATTTGATACATTGGCATTCATCATGAGATTCGCGTTGGTAAATGCAGCACAATGGAGCTTAGTGAGTTTGCACCATGCAAACTTACATTAATAGAATACATCACAGGTCTATTTTTAGATGTCTAGTCCTGTCTTCTACCTGGGTGGTCTATTTGTGCAGTTTGTGCACTGCTGTTGTGTACACAAACTAGCTGAGCTAAGCATAGCACCATGCAAACAGTGGCCCAAAAATTAAGAGATAAAAATTAAGTAATAGCAGTCAGAAACATAAGTGAATGCATCACATGCATAGTATACTACGTTACAACACAGAAAATATGCCTACATAAGTCTAGAATCCAATTCACCGTCCAATACACATTCAGAACACAGGATGTGTGCCTTAATGCTATTTTTCAGGCATACACTTTTGTAGCAAGCATCAACAGTCATTCAGTACACAACCAAATTGAGCAGAATGTACAGTTTTATTAAAATATTACATGCTACCTGAACATGTAGTGAAATGTTTCTGTTTTAAAACTGCACTTAGTGATTACACACCCTGTTATGATTTTTGCTTGCAAATATGCAGCAGTGTTTTATATGCCTGTGTTCCTTGGTCATTCAGCAGTTTTCTGTCCAGTACTCTGGGGCATAGTGTACACCATTCTATATCATTGCATTTACAGTGTCAAAGGATGATGGGGAACAAAGTTGTGTTCCTGCTATGGCAGTAACAAGACTGTGTTGGTCTAGTTACTCTGCATGTTTATTAGCCTACCTCTTTTCTGGTTTAGGTAGGGTTGAGAAGTCCAAAACTGTAATGTGTACCCTTACTGTTGAACTGTTATCTCTCATGCTTCCCTACTACTGAAGTACAGAAGTGTAGCAGGATGGTTATTGGCTCCTAGCTGGTGAGTCAGTGTGTTATGGCTTGTCTCATAGCCAAGGCAAAGGCATACAGAGCATGCCTATGTCTGCCTACAACCAGACCTGCTGCTGGTTCCTCCTCTGAATCATAATTGGACTGTAGCTGTACTGACCTTGGCATTGTCGGGAGGATATGCTCTGCTTCCCCTTGCTGATCCTGCTGCAGATGTTCCCACTAGATTAACTTGGCTAGCATAGCACATGCTATGAGCATTGATGGACATGTCAGTGGGTTGTAATGGTGCCCTCATCCAGAGGTATGTATGTTGGTACTGGCACTGTTGCATTAGCTGAAAAACATCCTCTATGGCATTACTGGTTGGACTGTGTGTTTCATTATAGTGAGTGTGTGTGTGTGTGTGTGTGTGTGTGTGTGTGTGTGTGTGTGTGTGTGTGTGTGTGTGTGCGTGTGTGTGTGTGTGTGTGTGTATCTTCAATGGGCTTCCTCAGCCATGAGTCTAGTGCATAGCATGTATCCACACATAACGGATCCTTGGAGATATCCCCCATAGCACACATCTGGTGCAGTTAGGGAATGTAGCACATATGATAGTCATGCTAACTGCAAGGATTGCCAGCACACACATTTCACATGATTCCCATGTCATTATGCATGACTTGGCAGTTGTTTGAGTTTTATACCTTATGGTTAATGCAGACCCTACCCTGTTCCCCAGGTGTTTTTCTCTTGTGTACATGACTACGATGTATAGCACACATTTCTTGAGAGTAGTGCGATATATGTTACATTTGTAGCATACTGATCTTCTCCTCTGAACTTGTGTTAAAATATATGTTCCTTCTGCTGTTCTTTGGAAGATCCCAGATGCTAATGCCTATGAAACACAAGTATTTCCCCTGGTAGTCTGTTAAGGGTACCTGTGGCTAACATACTAGGATAAACACATACCTTAACTACACTTACCTTATCTTTCAATAAACAATGTGCCCATTTGGTGTAGGCCACCTTTATCAGAGGCAGTGAATGACCTCGTCATTGAAGCTTAAGGCAACATCATGTGGTCCTTATGTCTAGAGGGTGGACCAATATGTTGCAATGTACAGCCCTTTGGGATGAATTGGTAAAAAATGTAAATGCAGCTGGTCAATAAAATCACAGCTATGAATAGGTGTGACACAGAGCCATGGACATGATTCATACTGCAATGTAGTGTGCTGCTGAAGTGGCACGTCATCATCAGGTCACCAGTGGGGAGCCTTCAGCAGAACAACCACTCACCACCACTGAGGAATTCCTGACAAATATTGCCACTCAGGAAAGCTCCCAGCAGTCCATCAGGCAGTATGTTCTGGACATGGGTGCTACTTCTGCAGGTAGGCTTTGTTAGATCATCAGTAGAATACTGTTGCATTCATTGTGTAATAGTGTTTATACTTTTAATGCATGACAGGTTGCTTTTTTGGTGGGTGTATTTAAGATAGCTGCAGTTTCTTGTCATTAAGAGGCTGTCAGCCACATTCTTGTTAACATTGCAGTTACTGTAGATATAGATTATTGAAAGCATTACCTCCTGTCATATTGTTAAATATGGTGCTGTTGCCATTACCTGTCCCTTAATTTTTTTCAGGGCCATCAGGAATCCAGAGATCTAGGTTCTCCTGCAGTTGGTAAGCAGAATAAATTTATGTCAGTAATATAGAAATATTCCAATATATCTCTGAAGTGTCATCTCAGGCCTGCTATATGGCTTGTTGTACTGTCCGCATACTTGTCAACTGTACAAATATTTGCAGAATGTGCAGAGGTGTGACTCATCCCTCTGGGCCATGTTTAAGATCATAGTGATTGAGCTGCAAACAACTGACAGGTCATTATAGAGTGTAGACATAAAATAATGGCAGATCTCACATTGGCAATACATACCACTCCTTAATGTCATGGTGAAACATTATCTGCTGTTCTATCACCTTTCTAGGTTTGTAAGGGCAATGATATCTATTCTTGAGCCTTTATCCACCAATTATTTATGGCTTTGTTCACATTCCTTGCCCCAAGAGGTTGAAAGGTATGAATGTCTATGTGACAAAAGGAGATCCTGCCAATACAGCTATCTGGAATTTTGTAAATCATTATATGTCATTTGTGAATATCAACATGATGTATATAAGATACTTGTGTTAAAAATGTATTAGAACTGTATGTCATATGTATATCAAACTGCTTGAAGATATTTTCAAAGTGCTGTTGGAAATGTAACCACAGTGTACTCTACTGGAAAAAAACAGAAATGTGCATGCACTATTGTAACTATTTAAATGTATATTTTAACAGTGGAAACAGTAAACTGTCCCTTAAGAGCACATAGAGACCACAGTCAGTCCAGGGCTGATTTCTCCCTCTTTGTCCAGATCCTCAATAAGACTCCCCACTGGCACAGCTATAGGGTTGAGATCTCAGCTGAGTGGTCAAGCCAAGACCTCCGGCATCCTCTCTGTCCAACCATTGCTTTGTGTCCCTGCTCAAGTAGCTGACACACACACTCTTTGAGGTTTAAATTATACACACATAGACCTGAGAAAGGCTGGCACAGGTTTACTAGCTATGCCCCCTTTTGTCCAGACTATAAGGTAGTTATCACTGCCAACAGCTAGCTCCTTATCAGCTACTTTTAAGGCCCTTAACAAAGGGTGTCCAATCTTACTGTGTAATGTTACTATTAATGCAAATGGTAGTTTGACCAAGAGCAAGGCTATTAGGAGCAGCCTGCAGTGTCACCAAATGAATATGCAAGTAATCTAAGAATTTAAATATCTGTAGACAGATCAGCTGCAATGAAAGGTTTAAATATATTTAATAATAAATAATAAAATAAAAAGACAATACTAAATATATATTTGCAGAGACATCAGAGTTTAAAACCACAGGAAATATTTAAAACATCATTGCAGGACAGTCTCAAATAAATAAAGAAAATATCTAAGTTTTGCTATATTCCTGACTACATCTAAGATAATTACTATACCCTATTTAACTTACTTAAGAGTAAGGCATATGTAGTGAATGGATCTTCTAGCTGATGTTGTAGGTCAAACACAGAATACAGAATGCTGTGTCTCTCTCAGAGAGTTAACAAATTAATATCTTGAATAGTACTGCTGGGCTGGCTTGTAGAATGACATAATTTCTTGTCATATGACCCTAGTCCCCAGGCCCAAAACAACCATTGATGGCAACTGGTAGCATTTATCATCTACCTGTAAAAATACATAGACAAGGGCTTTTCCTCAGATTTCTGGCAAATGCTGGAAGTCATAAAACAATAAAACACTTCCAGGACAAAACAGAAACCTTCTCGGCACAGACATTGTGTCTCCTTGCTGCATTGAAACTGAAAGATATAATATCTTATTGCGTAGCCATAAAGTAATTTAATTTCAGCTATTTTTCTGATATTAACCTCCTGTATTACAGTTTCCACTGTTAAAATATACATTTAGACAGTTACAATAATGCATATACATTTATGTTCTTTTCCAGTAGGATACACTGTGGTTACATTTCAAACAGCACTTTGCAAATACCTTCAAGCAGTTTAAAGAGAATTGTGTTCCAGAGACTCCCCATGCTGTGGAATAGACTCCCACTCCACATCAAGCAGAGTACCTCGTTAATGCTTTTTAAATGCAACCTGGATAACTGGACGTGAAACAGAAAATACAGCCCTAGAATTCCACTAGTGTCCTTGCTGGACTGGGGCATCAGGTGCTGACTTGTTGGAATATGGGCTAAATTCTTGGCTAGGCTTGTAAGGGCCTCAGGGCCAATAGCCTAGTAACTTCCTATGATCCTATATATACATGGCATACAGTTCTAATACATTTGTAACACAAGCATCTTATATACATCATGTTGATATTCACAAATGACATATAATTATTTACAAAATTCCAGATAGCTGTGCTGGCAGTATCTCTCTTTGTCACATTCTGTAGTAGTGACAGCAGTCTAAATTGGATAACATATATTTCAGCATAGTAGTGCATGTATTAATGCAGTCCTGTTTTCCTTCATTTTATCACATGTGAACATGGAAGTAGTTCTGTGTCCCCTACACCACCTAATGTCAGTTTCTCATCAGACTCTGATGATGCAGGTAGCCAAAGTGAGGCACAGCTGGGGGTTGCAGATGCTGATTCTGACACAGAGGTTGACATCCAGTGATCTCCCTCATTATCATCAAACATAGCCAATATGCCTATGCATACCCAGTCCACTGAGGGCATAGATATTGGACAGTTGGAGGGAAGGACATTGACTAGCAAAGTGTTACTACTACTGCGGCTTCAGTAACTGTTGACACTGACCATAGCCAAACTTTTGTTGAGGTGCCACACAGATAGATTGATAGCGGTGCTCAGAGGATTGCTGATGTCCATCCACAACCTGTTGCAAGTGTCTAGGGCCATCATGGAGGCACAGGATCATTCAGAAATGAACTTCAGGAGAATGCTCAGGGTTATAGATGCAGCATAGTCTGACATCTGTGACTGTCTCCTCTGTATTTTTGATTCCCTGGATCAGTTGAATTGCACTTTGGAAAGGGATGTTTCTCTGAGGAAGCGCATTGTATCTGTCATGGAACCCATATTGTCTGTGATGGAACTTCTTCTGGGAGGGGAGTGTCAGTCTTGTGGGTGTAGTTCAGCAACTACATCTGCTTAGAGCCAACATGGCCGTGCCCAATCATGCTCCCAGAGTGGCAGTACATCCACTGCTCCAGCAGGGAGTGCACTGTCCACACCCAAATGTAGTAGGCCATGGGGTAATGGTCCTGGGGATTCCCGTGAAGAGAGCACTTCCAGCAGACATCGGTCACCTTCAGGTAGTAACACAGCATCTGACCTTGGGCATAGAGGTGCCCATACAGCTCCAGGCAGAGCCAATTCTCATGTTTGGGGATGGAGATGATGAACTCCCAGCTCTTCTATGCACAGCTCACAGCTGTCTAACATACAGACATGTAGGGCTAGCACTGAGCTTGGCTGTGTTCATGCAGATGCACACACATACCAACGTCACATTGGGGGCAGCTACAGACACACAAATAACATTTACATGGTCCATCTTGTCTGCTTCCTGGGTTTACTCACACACACACACACACACACACACACACACACACACACACACACACACACACACACACACACACACACACACACACACACACACACACACTCACCAGCCTTTTGTGTCAGCCAAGGCCTCCTGACCCCCCCCCCACACACACACACACACAAACACACAACACTTTGTGCAAGTGATGATAATTGTGCCACATCCCTGTCATCTATTTTTTGGATTTAGGAATACTAAAGCTATGAGTCTGATGCACAGGGTGACTATCTATGTTAATATGACTTTATTAGCCTCCAGTTGTGCTGCTGGACTTATAACTGTACCTATCTTTCAGATTGTACATAACCATTTAGACAGTTGCTAGCATAATAATTAATCTACTTTATAGTGGATGCTTCTGAAAGGGCTGTGGATTCTGACAATTAAATGTGTCTCAATAATACATCTAACTTTCTCTTGAAGGATTGTTTATTACAAACATATGGGTGCACAGCAAAAGTCAATCCATCAAATTCAGAGCTCAGGATTGTCTGTCAGCAGTGAAGACAAATTTCATCAGAATGGTAATACAGTATAATGTTCCTGTTTGCATGTGTATAGCTATAGGTTATGAGGTTCATAGGATGTGACTAGGGTATTGAACTGATGGTGTTTAGAAGCTTAGCCGTTACATCACAATATAATATTAACAGGCAGATATGATGCATGGCCAAGTTTTGCCTAGCAAAGACCACTCATGCCCAGGAGTGAAGCAACAGTGATCCTTGCCAGATAACATTTTCATAGCAACTCATCCAGCATGTCCTTCAACAGGGTAACATAGGTGTTCTGCTTGACATGGATTTGAAGCCTACTGCAGATGAGAGGTGAACTTTGAGATTGATGTAATGGCATTGTTAATCAAATATACAATGTAGAATGGGTGCCTCCCCACAGTAGACCCAGGTTGTGGCTGACATGTGTTTCAAGGTCTATCAATACAGAAGTGGGGAATAGTGTACTGATGGTTCTTTTATAATAAGCAGGAACATTTATTATTACCACATGGTATGCTGATGCATTTCTGTGCAGTCCATATAACATCCATGACTTTGTCAGCAGTCATTAGTGCCACAGAACCTGTGTTTTGTTCTGGACGTCTGAGACATATATGTTGAACATGAGGGGCCACAGCACTGCCACTTCTGTTACCACACAGGTGACATGTCTGCCACTTGAGGTGAAGTCTCATACTGTCATTGAATGTAGTTAGTCTGTGATCCCACTTGAAAACCAACTGATAACCTAGAATTTAATATTCACCTTGGTTTGTGTCCCACTGACAACAAATGCTGGATTGTGTTGAAGGTCTTGGCCAAGTTACAATAGGATGTCTGCACATCTTTGACATTGTACATATCTTTGGTCACAGTTGTGACTCCCACAAGGTATGCAACCACAACATGCTCTTGAGAACACCTAACTGGAACACATTTAGTGGTTGGAGGTGAACTATTTCTTTGTGTCTAAGATGCATGCAAACTGTATTCATTGCCTTATGGCAGAAATAGCATAAATCTATGGTTCTTAATTACACCTGCAGTCATCTATTGTGTGATTGGAAAATGGTGACTGTATTTCATTCAATGTGGACAACAGCAGTATTCAGACTGTGGTTGAATATGGTGCCTAAGCGAGTAGCTGTCTGTTGAAGCACATGAAAAACACAGCCTGGAATTCCAACTGGCCCCCTGAAGACTGTGCTTCTAGTCTTGGAGAGGGAAGTGATAACTTCCTCACTGTAGATACCACATCTCAGAGCTGATGTGTCACATATGGTTGGTACTAGGTGTGGTGGTGGCAGGGGACACTATTTCAGCCAAACGTGTCTGCTAGCATGTTTGGAAGTTACACTGGGTCAGTGTGTGCACTGCCATACACAATTTGATTCAACTACAACTATGTTATATCAATTTGTAGATGTATATGAAGAAATGCCTCTGGTTATCCCTGGATGTGTTGTTGTGTAAAGGCTTAACATGGTTGCTGTGTGTGGGTTCTTGAAGGTGTCTTATTTGCATGTTTATGCTGAGAAGAGTGGCCTTCCACCCCTGGTTTCTCAATGTTGTGTTTTTAAAAAGCAGCTTCTTTCACTTACTGTTTAATGTAGTTATGACAGACATACACCACAGTGCTTTGTATTTTATAGAGGATCTTTGAGCCTATTAGGCATCCTTGGCTGTATACATTTGTTTAGATGTGTAGACAGGGCATCAGAGAGTAATGTACTATAGTTGCCAATTACCTATGTGGAAACAGCAGCAGCCAATTGTATTTGAAAGCAAGTGCATTGACATTTCTGCAGGTATGAGGGCAAAGTGTTACAGAATCTGCACAATATCCAGAGCAGGTAATGCCAAGAAACACTGTTAAAGCCCAAATTGAGTTCAGACACAGTAACCATCAATTAGATACTCCTACTGTACACACATGCCACAAGTGTACATATGGGCTTTCTCCAGATAGAAATGTCATCTTCTTCTACCTATTCTTTTGAATAGTAGAATTCAGGCTAGCCACATCATTTGTTATGCTTCCATTTCTACTATCCTCTACATCTTGCTCTGTCAAACCAACCACCTGCATGTCCTGTGTCACCATATCCATGCACCTTATCTTAGCCTCCATATTTTCCTCTTACCTCACAGATATATCCTTAGCATCTTTACCCCAATAAGCATCACTCCTCAGCACATGTCCAAACAGAATCCCAACACTCTGTCCTCAACTCCAAACTGTATAATCTGAGCTGACACTGTAATATATGATTAATACTCATGTACATCCTAAGCCCCGCAATGCAAACTATAATGTCTGGTACTCTGCCAACACCTGTTATGACTCCTGCTTTTTTGTCTGTAGCACCATCTGTGACCCATATGACATAGCTGGCCTCACTGCCATCTTGTAGACCCTCCATATCAGTGTTATCCACACCCTCTGTCAAAGATCACCCTGTCATTCATCTCCATACACTCTACCATGCATACTCTCTCTTCTACACCTGTCTTCCAGACTCACCATTACTCCGAACTGTTTGTCCAGAGTATTTAACATTATATGCCTCGCCAACTGTACTTCCTGCATTCTAACCATTCCTCTATCCTCCCTCTCATTCACATACATATAGTCTGTCTTAGTCCTGCTGACCTTCATTTCTCTCCTCTGTAAAGCATATCTCCACCTCCCCAAGTTTTCTACACCTGTACCCTAATCTCAGTACAGACCACACTATCATCCATAAAAAACAAAGTCCATGTGGACTCCTATGTGATTTAATGTGTCAGCCTGTTCATCACCATTGCAAACAGATGGCATGATGTTTATACATACAATAACAGTAATATCACTGTTGTCTGTCATATATAGGATAAGTGACTTCTACCCATCTGTCAGGCCAGTGTGTGACCATGGCCTGTTGTGACATATACATACCCAATAATCTGATATAGCTGATGGCATCAGCAGTGTCTGTTGAACACAAAAGGACAGTGTCCCTTAGGCTGCTGTAAAATGCTTTGTCTAACATCCACCAACAGCTCACATACATAGAAACACAGTTGACTGCAGTGAGAATAGAACTCCTACCTATCTGCATTTACAGACTAAAGAATAGAGTACCTAACACATGGGCCATAACACCAGTCTGGTTATAGCAGGACTGCAGGTGATCTTATGGGAATGGCATTAGCAGTCCACATGGGGGACAAGAAGTTGGAGGCTTGCCTTGACTTGGTCTTTGGGCAAGCACCAAAATAGTGCAAAACTATGCCTTGTGAGAACTCAGTGCAGGATACACACTTCCACTGATATGTATACATGCACACACACTTGACCACAGTGAGGAGAGACCTTTTATCTCTCTAGGTTTACATACTACAGATCAAAGTACTTAATGCATGCACCACAGCACAAATGTGAGCTTAATATGACTACAGGTAATCTTATGGTAGATGACATCAGCAGACCATGTGAGGGACAAGAGGTTGGAGGCCTGCCTTGACTGGATGTTTGTACAAGCACAAAAAACAATGCAGACCCTTGCCATTTGTGAAGTCTGATTGGGATACACAATTCTAATTTTGTTTATACACACAGAGTTGACTGGAGTAAGATTAAAACCCCTACCTATTGAACTTTACAGACTACAGATCAAAGTACTTAATGCATGCACCATAGCACAAGTCTGATTTATGTAGTACTGCAGATCAGAGTACTTAATGCATGTGTCACAGCACAGGTCTCATTCATGTAGGACTGCAGGTGATCTTATGGTAAATGACATCAGTAGGCCACACAGGGACAAGAGTTTGGAGGCCTGTCTTGACTGTTTGTGCAAGCACCAAATCAAAGGACACAATGCCATTTATGAAGTTGGATTGGGATACACACTTCTACTTTTGTTTATATACACACACACACACAATTGACTGCAGTGAGGTTAGAACAACTACCTACCTAAGTTTATGGACCACAGATCAGAGTACTTAACATATGCATTACAACACAAGTCTGAAATGTAGGTGTGCTGGTGAGCTTACACTACATGATCTAACAAAACCAAGTGTTCAACAACAGCTTGGGAGGCCTGCACAGTCACATTGCCTTGTATTGTCGTCTGATACTAGTAGCATAGTAAATTAATACTGTTTAGTAACCTAATTTTGTGACAACATGCTCTTATTGAGCCTATTTGTCTGTTTGTGTTTGGATAGGCAAGCTTGTGAGCACCACTGATTGGCCATATACATGAAATAGAACACAACATCATACATTACAACGTGTACAGGGTGTGATATATGTGTAGAAAATGCAAGGTGACCCAAGGCTGTTGTGATTGTTGGTGTCACTGCTGGTGGGGAAACAAAGGGATGTCTTGTCAATATATGTTCATATAAGTATATTGTGCCCTGAATTTGCAATGTTTCCACATGTAGTCTTAGGGGAAACATGGTGTCTGAGAATGATAGGGCACCATACCTCTCAGCTTTGCAGATTTTCACATAATGTCCAGAAGTCTGAATTATATTAGTAGCCTGTTTCAAACAATATTGCATTTCTCTGGTAAATCTATGGCAAATTATTGAGAAATGAGGTCAGTAAATAATGGCAGACATCTGAATTTCACTCATCATATCCTTCAGACAATTCATGGAAATGCACACATGTTAATCTATCACCTTGCTAAGTTTGTAACAGCAATATTTGAAAATACCGTATATTTTGGGCCTTTGTCCCCCCATTATTTGTTGCTTTGTTCTGATGTCCTACTCTAAGACTTTTATAGGTATTTAGGCCATCAGATTTGCACTATGGTTAACTAGGTATACACACATGCTCCTTTGGCTTTTTTAATACTGTTTGTGTGTAAGTAAGCAGTGCACAAATGTGAGGTGCATTGCTCACATCTGAGTTTTACTATTATTTTATATATACCTGCTACTGCAGACCACTCCTATCCCTAATCCAGGCTGGGATTTCCAGATTACTAATGGCATTGATTGAATATATCCGGTGTGTGTGGTTGTCGGTCAGATATAAATCCTATTTTTCTTTCACTATTTTTCCACTGCTGTGCCCCATGCAAACCACCTAGGCTTTATCAAAAATGTTTTAAACATGTGGCGCAGTGTGCAAATGTGGAATTAAGACAATAAAAAGTTGATAATAGTATGGGAAACAGAGTGACACTGTAAAACACAACCTATTGCTAGTACACATCCAAAACCTCTACCTATATCAGGATTCAAACCCTCAACAGCATTACAGCTTCATCACACAGGATGGCTGCATTAGTCCTTTCAGCTACAGAAGGAACTTGCTAAAAAAGGGGTTCTTCATCATACAACCATCTGAAAAACAATGTACACTGCTATACATGAGATGACTAACACATACAATGTATGATCAAATTTACAGTATTCTTCTAGAAATGTGGGAAATAATAATTGTGACAAACACCCATTTACTGTGGGTTTGTGAGCAGCATATATGAGTTAATGTTATGTCATTTACAATGGGACATCCCTGTTTTGGGGGAACAAACTACATCAACTGTTAGGATACAGACAAGTCTGAAGTCAGAAACTGCAATGTATAGACTCCCTTTCTAACTTCTGTCTTAAATGATGTACCAGTAATCTGCTGCAGTCGGACTGTATGAAGGTTTCATGCATGAGGCCTACTACTTATAAATGGACACATACTAGCAAAATAGTGTCAGTAGTCACATGTTACTTAGTTTTCTGTACAAATACACCACTATTTTCTTGAATACTGCACCAAGTTCATAGATACAAAGAATATGTCATAATATTCTACAAGACTACACTGTAGATTAAGGACCTACCTTGCAAATGCAGACACAACTGTGTTTTAGGACTGACTCTGTCTGATGCAAGCAGTACACACCCAATGCATGGATAGGTACAGATCATGTGAGTTGCCTAGCATCATTTTTAATGTATGTATGTGAATAGGACAAATGTATTAGTCCTTAGGTCCCTAAGTGGTCAGTGAATGTGCTATTCTTCTTCTCTTAGCCAAATCAAGGGCATACTGAGTGCACCTACATCTGCCCATGGGGACAGTAGCTGGGGATTCCTCCTCCAAGTACTCCTGTGACTGTGGTGACCTAGACATAAGAGATCTGGGAACACAGGTTGACAGCACCCTCTCTTTTGACCACCATTTTGCCACTCTGGTCAGAAAGTCCTTCTATGTGGCACATCTCATTACTAAGGGCTTTGCATCCAGGAAGAAAGAGGTCATTGTCTCCCTCTACTCTTCCCTCATTAGGCCAATCATCAAGTACAATGCCCCATTTGGCATGTACCTCACTTGATACCTGCAACAACTGGAGAGGCCACAGAAGTACCTCACAAAGAGGATCCTAGGCCTTAAACACTTGTCCTATATGGACATACTCAAAAAACTCCAACAATTCTCTGTCTCATATCACTTACTTAGAGGCGATCTCTGCTTGACTTACAAAGCCATCTGACCCAGCTCTGTTAGAAATGCTTCATCTAAAGAAATCCCAATCCCTCCACACCACACACTTCAGATACCTCAACCTCATTACCATAATCAATAGAACAAGCTAGTTCATAACCCAGAGACTGCCCATGCTATGGAATAGACTTCCCATACATGTCAAACAGAGCACTTCACTGGCCCTCTTCAAGACAAATCTTGATGAGTGGATGGGAAATAGAAAATTCACCCCAGGAATCACTCTATTGGCTCTACGCAACAGAGGCACTGGGAATTAAGGTCGGGTGGCATGATGTCAGGGTAATCCCATGGGCCAGGCTTGTAAAGGCTCCAGGGCCATTAGCGTAGTACACACCTATGAACCTATGTGTGTTGCTTCTTCCTGCTGGTCCTGCTGCAGCTGTTTCTGCAGGATCAGATTGTGGAGCATAGCACATACAGTAAAGATTTGTGTACATGTGCATGGAGTATACTGCAAAGCTCCACCAGATTTATCTAGGCACCAGAGCCGTGACTTCAGAAGCTGAAACATATGCTCTGTGATACTCCTTGTTTGTGTATGTGCATCATTATGGCTTTCTTCCATGGGTGTGTGTGTATTTCTGATGGGTGTCATCATCCATGGTTCCAGGGCATAGCCAGCATTTCCCAGTAAACTGCCCTGTGGGATGTCCCCCCAGCAAACATCTGTTACAGCTGTGATGTGTGCCAGATATGGGAGTCGTGATAACTGCCAGAGTTGCCAGCACACTCATTCAAGATAATCCCCTGGCCATTGCATATGACTTGGCAGTTGATGGAGTGATATCCCTTGCCATTAATGTAGATTCTACCTGCTCATCATGTGGTGCCTTGATGTTTACTTGAGTGCAATCTATGGCACCCAGTACTTCAGGGTAGTGCATTACATGGTAGAACTGTTGCATACATATTGCTGGCCCTCTCCTCTGGGGTAAGGAGAAATGGTATGTGCTCACTGGCATGTAAAAGTATAGCATCCAGGAACTGGTGGAGTATCTTGGATGCTGATGTCTGGGACACCCCCATTACAAGTACTTGTAGCTAATATCTTAAGGAATACACATACCTTAGCTTCCACTGAGATGGGTTCTCCTTTGTTGGCTCTGGCTCTGAGTAGAAGGTGGCAGAGCTCACAGAGTTCTTCTAATATGTCCCTGTTCATCCTGTAGTGCTGTACAATCTCCAGCTCATGTAGCACCTGGAAGGTTACCTTGGGCCTGAACACACTTCTCCTTCTCTGCCTAGGCCTATGTCAGCAGCAACAGCAGCACTGACCCCAGCCTCTAGCACATGTAAATATAGAATAGCTGCAGCAGTCTCTAGTTTTATCTCAGTTAAAATTTCCAAAGCTCTACTCCAATGGTCTTGAATTATTGAGAGAAAATCAGAATGTAGGCTGCATGCATACATAATACATTTATTGGGTAAGTCCACCATGTGGCATTGGCTAATTAAGATGGAATTCACCTGCTTAGGATATAATTAACATGATTTAAAGATCCTGCTTCAGTGTGTAATAGTACCTTGTATGCACCAGTGACCAGCAGAGTGCAGCTGTGCATAACTAAGATAAGGCATTTACAATTTTTTATTTTCATCCCTTTTGTCATGAAATGTACAGAAAGCAGTAATTAATGCTACTTAGACTTCATTTGTATAAGCTGCAATGTCAAAACAGTATGAGCAAAGTTGCCATACACTGTATTTGAACCCAGAACCATCTGCACTCCAGTCCAATACCTAACATATAATACCACAGGAGTAGCAATTTAAAGCTATATAACTGGAGGATGTGATGCCCAGCACTGCTCACCAATATTGATTGAATGCATCCGATTTCTATTTTTGGATGTCTAGCTCATGTCTGATACCTGGGTGATTGGGTCATGCAAACAACATATGCATTGCCATAACCATTTGTGCAAATTGGCACACTGAGCAAGCATGTGCAATACACCCAAAAACACAACAAAGTTACCTGACATACACCCCTGATGTCATTGACATCCATGAGAAACATAACCACAATGTAGGAGCTTACACGAGGTAAATAGCCCTACACAATTCCTGCTTTTTGTATTTCAACAAATGCACTGATTTTGAATTCATTTGCATAATATCCATGCTGAAAGCCTTGAATTTACACTGTCAGTAGCCGTGTAAGCTGGGCAACAGGACAGGATTGTACCTATTGTGACACTACATTATACTTGTCTTTTCAATTATCATTATTATTTCAGTTATACTTATCTTTTCAATTGTCTTTTCAATTATTCAAAAACATCAATATCTGTGCAGTAAAGAACATTGATATCTGTGCAGTAACTGAGACCTGGTTCAAGGCTCCAGAGAGCACCCCTGCAATACCAGGCTAAAACTCTTACCACACTTTTCGGCCACCAAACCAGGATTGAAACACTAAAGGTGGAGGAGTGTCCATATTTACCAAGGATATTCACACCACCAGGCTGATTGTCAGACACAATGCATCTGGAATTCTACAGGTGCAACTAACACTAGGTAAGAATGCAATCCAAATTGTAGCTTCCTACAGATCCCCCACCATGCCCCAAAGTTCTCACTACACCTTTCTAAACATACTGGAAAATATTAAGATACAACTAAACACCCTAATACTGGGTGACTTCAACTACCCTGCCATTAACTGGGAAAATTACTCGTGTACAAACATCTTTGCCCAACGGTTCTTGGAATTCATAAATTCCAATGCCCTGGATCAACTAATCCATTGTCCCACCAGGGGCTCCAATATCCTAGACCCAGTCATTACCAACATGGGAAATCGATGCTCCACACCTATGGTTAACCCCTCATTGGTCAGGTCAGACCCTAAGCTAATCACCCTTATCATCCACATCCCACCACCACCGCCCAGTAAGGAAACCTCCATAAAAAACTTTTCCAAAGCCAACTTCATGCTACTCAAGTTAGAAGTGACAAACTTCATGACACCCATGCAGACAGGAACTGAAATTTCAACTGCTGAGTCCAACACCAAGTCACTGTTCGAGCACATCCACTCATGCATATATTGTGCCATCCCAAATAGAGCCAAGATGCTCTCCTCAAAAAAAGGAAGGCAATCTGGTGGTCCCCTGCCATAAACAAACTTTACAACAAAAGAAAGAAACTGTTGCAGAAATGAGGAGAATCCCAGGATGCAAAAAACTCCCTTACCAGCCTCACTAAGAAGCTGAGATCCCTCATAAAATCCTCCAAAGCTAGTTACGAAAATAAAATTGCCAAAGATTCCAAAGACAACCACAAGACATTCTATAACTATGTGAAGAATCTAAATGGCAATGCTCAGAACTGCTCTGAGCTACAACAGAATGGCATTAAATATACTGATCCCAAGGATATTACCAATATCCTGGCAGATCGATTCAGTGCCAACTTCACCCCCTTTCACCCCCTAAATGGCCCATCTCAATACCAGAAGATTGACAAATTTCAATAATAACGTCCACACAGGTAAAAAATGCACTCTCCAAAGCTAAGAATACAGCATCCATGGGACCAGATGACATCCCGGGCTGTGTACTACATGAACTATAAAATGAAATGGCACCTCACCTAAATGTCATGTGTAATCATAGCCTCACCTCAGGCTTCGTGCCCACTGAGTGGTGCACAGCTACAGTTATTCCACTCCACAAGAGGAGATCCACCTTGGATCCCGGGAACTACTGCCCCATCAGTCTGACGAGCCTGATCTGCAAGGCCATGGAACATATTATTATGGAACTTATAAACAAAGACAGTGGCAACTTTCAAACACTGGACCCCACCCAGTTTGGGTTTGTGAAGGGCCGATCTTGTCTCCTGAACCTGCTTGATTTCTTTGAATCAGTCTCCAGAGCTGTGGACGAGGGTAAGGTGGTCCACACAGCCTATCTGGACCTCGCCAAGACCTTTGACACCATCACCCACTCTGGAATCATAGATAAACTTATTAAGCTGGGCATTAATCTCCAGAGCCATGAGCTCAAGCTCAGTGCCAAGAAATGTATAGTTATCCCCTTTGGGAAAAAACATATACCCATGAATTACCACATAGGTGGCAGTACACTAAAATCCGAAAGTGTGATAAGAGACTTAGGGACACAGGTGGACTGTTGCCTCACCGTCGATAACCACATCTCCACAACAGTCAGGAAATCCTTCTATGTGGCACACCTCATCACTAAGGGCTTTTCATCCAGAAAAAAGGAGGTCATTGTCCCACTGTACTCATCCCTCATTAGACCCATTATAGAATACAATGCCCCCATTGGTATGTACCTCTCAAGACACCTGCAACAACTGGAAAGGCTGCAGAAATACCTCACTAAAAGAATCACAGGCATAAAGCAGATGCCCTATGCTGACCGCCTTAAAAAACTCCAGCTATACTCTGTCGCATATCATCTACTCAGAGGCAATCTCTGCTTAACATACAAGACCATGTCAAACCCAGAGCTGTTGGACATGCTACACTTAAAGAAATCCCAAACCCTAAGAACCACAAGCTCCAGGGATCTAAACCTTGTCATCACAATAAACAAAACATGCTGGAGGGATAGGTTCCTAACCCAGAGACTCCCCAGACTCTGGAATAGACTGCCCATACATGTCAGGCAGAGTGCCTCCTTGTCCCTCTTCAAAAAGAACCTTGATGATTGGATGGGAGAAAGGGAATTCATCATGTCAGTCACCCTGCTAGACAGGGGTCCAGGAAGTAACTAGTGTGGAATGAAATAGCCAGGGAATTGTTATGGCTAGGCTTGTATAGGCCCTAGGGCCAATAGCCTAGTACCAACCTATGAACCTATGGATTATGTTTTTGTTATTCATATTTAAAACCTTTTGCAGAGAGTGGCACACTGCACAAACATGTGGTAAAAAAATATTTTAAATGTATACTATTTTGACACATCCCCCAATGCTTTTGGACATCCACAATGTATACATCAGCCATTATATGTATGTTGTTACCTTTTTGTGAATATTCTGTCCATATTTCAGGACTTTAGATGCCCTTGGTTCCATGTAGACTCCTGTATGTGGAAAATTTCCACGTACACTAACAACACAGACACTGAATATACACAGTTCTGTTGAAGGTTATTGGATCACTCCACTGTGTTATTTCACTTCATTAGCATACATTTCAGCTACTTATGCCAAAATTTGCATTCTACGAAAGTTTCCATTATTCCAAGTGAATATACCTGGTTGTGCACTGATACACAGAGTTTACTGAATTTAAAACAAACTGCACCCGTGTTCACATTGCTCCACAACACGCAAATGGAAAAAATGACCATGTAAGCTTTATTGAAATTGCACCTATAAAAGTCCACATTTTGTCAGCTGGAATAGGCTCATATAGATATATGTATGTGTATATATATATATATATATATATATATATATATATATATATATATAATATATATGGGTCTACATCGTTTGATAACAAGCACATTTCACTGAAACTCATTTGATAGAAGTCTCATTTCACTGGAATTCAATTCCCTGCGCACAATTCACTGAAAGCTCACTTCACTGAAAACTCATTTGACTGAAACTCATTTCATTGAAATGTATATGCCCTCTTCCCCACTGTAGTGCAACCCTGGAGTTAGTTTAAATAGTGAGGGGGTATGTGGGGGACACAGCCCCCCACATTGGGGAGTGTTTGGCGTGTAGCCCTCCGCCTATTTGAAACATTGTAAATCATAAACTTGCATACTTACAAGTCAAATGAATGACTCTTTCCAGAAGATAATATATATCCAAACTATGGGGGGGGGGCTATGCCACCCACTTCCCTTAATGTGGGGGCCGTGCCCCCCGCACCCACTTGCTATATATACTAACTCCAGGGTCGCACTACAGTAGGGAAGAGGGCATATGCCTTTTGACGAAATGAGTTTCAATCAAGTGAGTTTTCAGTGAAGTGAGCTTTCAGTGAATTCCTCTCTATATACCTTATTTCCCCACAAAGATGCAATAATCAATATATATTATCATTATGTTTTCTATTTCTTTCAATTCTAGCTGATTTTGTTTTTGCAATGTAAAATATATATTTGTTTTCAAGTGTTTTTCTTGATTAGTGATTAATGTAGGCTGTTTCAATTCCTTTGCAGTACATTAAAAAAGTATAACCCCACTGTTATAAAGAATAGTTTTATTCCCATAGTTCCAAGCCAAGACCCCAGATTCCAGATTTCTAGTTGATGAAGCTCGGTGTTGCTATGCCTAACACTGTCTATATGGTCTGAGCCAGATTTTGAATTGTCTGAGAAGAACAAACAATATTGTTTCCTGATGAAATTGCATACCTCCCTTTTACTCACCAACATGAAGTCGAGTGCCATCTGGTTCTGTAGTGCTATTGTCCTGTTGGGAATTATCTTGGTTATTATATTGCCCAGGGCATCTGTAGTGTCACTGCTGACTTTCTTTAGGAAATTAGACAATAATCTAACTTCTTCAATGATGGGTTCCACCCCATACATTGGAAACAAGATGGAAAAATAACTTTCAGTCTCAGTTACTTCTCTTTTTGTTCTAGCCACATTTTGGGATAGACTAGGATAGTTTGTGATTCCAGGAACAATGTAACCAGCATAGTGACTTCCAGATCAGTTAGTAGACAACCACCATAATGTCTGTCTCAGCAAATGTTGTATTAGCCTTCAAGTATGTTCAGTCCTTGATCCCAATCAATGAGTTATGAAACCATTTAAGTTGGTCTCTGGTAATGTTGCATTTCCTGTGTCCCACTGGATGACTTCCATTCAGCTTAAGGCAGAGTCCTATTCTTGCAGTTTTAACCAACTTAATATATGCCATCTCTGTGAAGTTAGTAACACTATTCCACATTGCATTTTCTTTGGACAGTCACTCTTTAACATCTTTTTGCAACAAAGGTACTGGAGAAATGGAAATTTCCCATTTCACATGATGAGGCACATGGATACAAACCCAGCAACTGCTTTTATTTAAGTCCATGGCATAACAGTATAGCCATTTCAGCCTACAATCTAGATAAGGCTGAGTAGGCTACACAGCCCTAAAATAACCTCAGTTATTATACAATTCATGTCAGTTTCATGATCAGAAGAGTTTGTATCAAACAGCTTTATTAGACAAAATGGTTAGTTTTATGGTTGACAGAAATTGCATTTCATGTAGAAATGACACGCAGTCTTTCTTCTGAAGTTCCAAGTTCAGTTCTTGATGTATATCTCAGGATGCTTCAAGAAAAGGGATATGATTACAGTGAGATGTCTTTGCAGTTGATGTTGGTTCCTCAGTTACTGGTCTTTGACTGGATATCTTTGGATTGTAGATAGGTTCATAGGTTCATAGGTTGGTACTAGGCTATCGGCCCGAGGACCTATACAAGCCTAGCCATAACAATTCCCTGGATATTTCTTAACACAATATTTACTTCCCTGGACCCCTGTCTAGCAGGGCACCTGACGTGCTCCCCTGGGTGAATTTCCTATCTCCCATCCAATCATCAAGGCTCCTTTTGAAGAGGGCCAAGGAGGCACTCTGCTTGACATGTATGGGCAGTCGATTCCAGAGTCCAGGGAGGCTCTGGGTCAGGAACCTATCCCTCCAGCATGTTTT
Organism: Protopterus annectens; assembly: GCF_019279795.1. NCBI lineage: Eukaryota > Metazoa > Chordata > Ceratodontiformes > Protopteridae > Protopterus > Protopterus annectens. The sequence goes on from NC_056727.1 coordinate 818,732,539, forward strand.
GTTTATTGTGGTGACAAGGTTTAGATCCCTGGAGTGTGTGGCTCAGATGGATTGGAATTTCTTTAAGTGGAGCATATCCAACAACTCAGGGTTTGACATGGCCTTGTATGTTAAGCAGAGATCGCCTCTGAGTAGATGATATGCCACAGAGTATAGCTGGAGTTTTTTTAGATGGTCAGCATATGGCATCTGCTTTAGGCCTGTGATTCTTTTAGTGAGTTATTTCTGCAGCCTTTCCAGATGTTGCAGATGTCTTGTGAGGTACATACGAAATGGGGTGTTTTACTCTATAATGGGTCTAATGAGGGATGAGTACAGTGGGACAATGACCTCCTTTTTTCTGGATGAAAAGCCCTTAGCGATGAGATATGTCATATAGAAGGATTTCCTGACTGTTGTGGTGATGTGGTTATCAATGGTGAGACCACTGTCCACCTGTTTCCTTAAGTCTCTCATCACACTTTCGGTGTTTAGTGTACTGCCATCTATGTGGTAATTCATGGGTGCATAGTTTTTTCCAAAGGGGATAACTATACATTTCTTGGCATTAAGCTTGAGTCCATGGCTCTGGCACCAAGCATCAGTTTCTGTAAGGCCCTTTTGTAGAATATTCACATCATTTGGGGATTCAGTAATGGTTCCCAGTTTGTAGTCATCTGCAAACTTTGTTAGCCAGAGTCCCTTAGTGTTGGCCTGTACTTTAGAGAAGTAGATGCCAAACAAGAGCAGTCCCAGGACTGAACCCTGAGGTACTCCACTTGTCACTTGTCTGGAGCTGGATTTGGAGTCGGCTGCTTTTACAGTCTGGATTCTGTCGGTAAGCCAGTTGGAAAGCCATCGAGTGATGTAGGGATTTATGCCCAGATTAGTAAGTTTATCTATGATTCCAGAGTGGAGGATGGTATTGAAGGCCTTGGTGAGGTCCAGATAGGCTGTGTGGACTGCATTACCCTTGTCCACACCTCAGGAGACTGATTCAAAGAAGTCAATCAGGTTCAGTAGACAGATCGGCGCTTCATGAACCCAAACTGGGTTCGGTCCAGTGTTTTAAGGTTGCCAATGTCTTTGTTTATAAGTTCCTGGATAATGCATTCCATGTCCATGCAGATCAGGCTCATCAGACTGATGGGACGGTAGTTCCCAGGATCCATGGTGGATCCCCCCTTCTGGAGTGGGATAAATTTAGCTGAGCTCCACTCAGTGGGCACGAAGCCTGAGGTGAGGCTATGATTAAACATGACACTTAGGTGAGGTGTCAGTTCATTTTGTAGTTCATGTAGTACACAGCCCAGGATGTCATCTGCTCCCATGGATGCTGTATTCTTAGCTTTGGAGAGTGTGGTTTCTACCTGTGTGGCCATGATTACCAGAATATGGCAATCTTTTGGTATTGAGATGGGCCCTTTAAGGGGTGAAAGGGGGGTGAAGTTGACAGTAAATCGATCTGCCAGGATATTGGCAATATCCATGGGATTAGTATATTTAATGCCATTCTGTTGTAGCTCAGAACATATCTGAGCATTGCCATTTAGATTCTTGACGTAACTATAGAAAGCCTTGTGGTTGTCTTTGGAATCTTTGACAATTTTATTTTCATAACTGGCTTTGGAGGATTTTATGAGGGATCTCAGCTTCTTACTGAGGCTGGTAAGGGAGTTTTTTGCATCCTGGGATTTTTCTCTTTTCTGCAACAGTTTTTCTTCTGTTGTATAGTTTGTTTTTGGCATGGGACCACCAGATTGGCTTCCTTGTTTTGGAGGAGAGTGTCTTGGTTCTCTTTGGGATGGCACGATTCATGCACGAGTGGTTGTGCTCATACAGTGTCTTAGTGTAGGCTACACCAGTCAAATGTTCAGCTCCCATCTGCATGGGTGTCATGAAGTTTGTCACTTCAGACTTGAGTAGCATGAAGTTGGCTTTGGAGAAGTTTTTTAGATAGGTTTCCTACTGGGGGGTGTGGGTGGATGTGGATGTCAAGGGTGATTTGCTTATGGTCAGATCTGACCAATGAGGGGGTGACCACTGGTGTGAAGCATCTATCTCCCATGTTGGTAATTACCAGGTCTAGGATTTTGGAGACCCTGGTGGGAAAATGGATTAGTTGATCCAGGGCATTGGAATGTATGAATTCCAAGAACCATTGCGAAAAGGTGTTGGTACCCGAGTAGTTTTCCCAGTTAATGGCAGGGTAGCTGAAATCACCCAGTATTAGGGTGTTTGGTTGTATCTTAATATTTTTCAGCATGTTTAGAAAGGTGTAGTGAGAATCTTGGGACATGGTGGGGGATCTGTAGCAAGCTGCAATTTGGATTGCAGTCTTACCTAGTGTTAGTGCACCTGGAGAATTTCAGATGCATTGTGTTGGGCAACCAGCCTGGAGGTGTGAATATCTTTGATGAATATGGACACTCCTCCACCTTTAGTGATTTTGTCTTGGTTTGGTGGCCGAAAAGCATGGTAAGAGTTGTAGCCTGATATTGCAGTCAGTCTGCAGGTCTGCAGGTATTGCAGATCATCTTCTTTGTCAGGGGTTTCAATCACTGTTTTCTTCAATTGGTTGGAATGGATCCAGTGTGGTAGGCACTTACACTTTATGTAAACTGGAGTCTTTAAAACTATCAGATAAGATCCTTTCTGCCTAGGACCTAGTGCTGTATTACTCTGGAACACCTGGAACATAACTCCCTCACCTGGCAAGAAATGGATGGCAAGCTTCTTTGGGACATGTGGAAATAATTGCTTGGATACTGGTATAATTACCTTTAATATATTTGTTAAGTTCCATGCAATATTTAATAATCACATCAGCATTAATAGCAATAGAATGTCTATTCTGTCTTGATGGTGGCTTGACCGGTAACCTTATGGGGTGACCCATAGAATCTCATGTGTAAGTAAAGCTAATATTAGAGCATCTGACCATTTCAGGTCTATTTCTCTACAGATTTTTGTTAGTTTGTTTTTCAAGATGCTGTTGTATATTTCTACTAATTCGAAAGCTTGTGGCCTATTAGGGCAGTTGAACTTTTGATCCACATGCAGAACTATAAATAGTTCTCATTTTATGCCCCAAGAAGTGTGAGTTATGGTCAATTGTTATTTAATATTGATATTAAAAACTTAGCTACCACTTACTTTATCAGATTCTTACATACTGTGGTTGTATCTGTCTTAGTAGAAGTGAAAGTTTCTACATAGTGAATAAACATGCATACATACAGTACATACATACACACATACATGCATACATAAAATCACTAGAATGTAGCTAAATCACTGACATTTTTTGAGCTGAATGAAGTCCATGTGTAAACTTTGTAAGGGTTATCATCAGGTTGATGAAGAAGCCAACCTAGTTTTTGTTTTACATTCTGTATTATTAAATTAACACACAAACAAACATAATTCTGGCAGATGTGATGATCCACTGAGAAGGTGCCTGGAGTATATCAACTTCTACTTGTTTCTTCAGTCATGCCATTCCTTGTTTTTCCTCACATGTGACTCATACAGGCAGTTCCTTTGGCAAGACAGGACAGCCAGTCATATTTTGTCAAAAGTGATCAAGATATAAAAGACAGCCAGCTTTCTTCCAAGATAATTTTTCTTCCTCAGTTGCTCTGTCTTGTATGACTGCCAGTTCATTGAGTTCTGACTAAGGTAATTTATTTTCAGCTTTAACAGACAGCAACATTTTAGTAGCCAGATATTAATTTAATGCAGCAGATATAGCTGCCTTAACTGCCAGATCTTTTCCTAATGCAAACTGAGTGCTTTCTCTTGAATGTGCCATTCACATAATGATTACTAAAATGTGTGGCAATTTCAAAGCTTCTATCAAATTTGCTACATAAATTCCATTTTATAGGGTTTTCTTTGTAATCCAAAAACCTTCTTTGGGCCAACAACTGTCCAAGGTCAGGGTCAGCATGACAGACATTCTATGGCTGTCAGTGTGGATTGCAGCAGTCTTTCATTTTGCTAGTATGCAGGGACTAATCAGAGCAATCAGTTCAGCTATCTGTACAGAAAACACATTTTTTATCATTCCCTTCTCTAGAACATCATTTGCAAGTTTCAAAGTTTGTTTTCTTGACATTAACCATATATAAACAATCAAATTTTAAAATAGAATTTGCAGTGGGTTAACCAATACTGTGCTCCAAAAGTAAATATTGAAAAACAAACAAAGCTGTATGGAATATGACTGGATCATAGAAATAAACTTTAATAAAATATTTCAATCTTTAAAACTGATAGAAACAAAATAAAACCTGCCACAGATTAGAAAAGGTTAGCTTTTTCACATCAAATATAAATGATTCATCAGACCATTACAAACTAGTGATATTGTAACTGTTTAAAAACATTTTTCAAATACTAAGTAACCAATAGAGGCTCACATACGTAGGCCTTTAGATTTCAAAGTAGTTTTTAAAGAAACAGTATAATTAATAACAAATCCTTTGTCTGACTGCAAGTTGATAATCCATCAGGTCTCTAGGACCTCTGTCATATTTATAATATCATCTACGTGTTTAGTAGGATGAACAAAACTGTAGTACCTGAAAAATAAAAACATGATTAATGTTGTTCATGCCAACTTTCTTAGCTAGTGCATTAGTTTGTACACACCACTTTATTTCACTCAGATGTTCTCGAACCCTTTCTCTTAGGGATCGGTTTGTCTTCCTAACATAATAAGCTGGAAACTGCTTGCATCTGGATAAATATATCAAATTCTTGCTTGTACGGTCTGCATAAAGGTTAAATCTATATTCTTTTTCAGTATTTGGGTGGCTGCAGTGATGCAATGGTTAGCATTGTCACCTCACAATAAGAGGCTCTCTGGTTTGATTCTTGGTAGGGGTGCCTTCTGTGTGGAGTCTGCATGTCCTCCCTGTGGTCACACAAGGTTCCTAACATATTCCAACGACATGCAGTAGGTGGATTGGACACTCTAAATTGGCTGTAGGTGAGAGTGAGTGGTACAAATTAACTACTGTGGCAAGGTTGGTCGCCTGGTGGTATAAACCTTACCTTGAGATGATTGTCACTGCTGAAGTGACACCCTGCCTCTATGTGCAAAAGTGGTTGAGGATGGATGAATTTGGATGCTAAATTACCATTTTCAATGCATGGACAGCTGGTGCATGTTCTGCAACTAAACCTGCCAGCCCTTTCTGATTTGATTACATTTATGTGATGCTCATCATAGCATAGTCTACATTTTAGTGTCTTTCTATTCTTGAATATAAAGGAAGGAACATATCCTACTACACATTGAGCTTTGTCATGTGCTGTTAAAATATGCCAATTGTTCTTAATTGTCTCACATACATTGACTATATCAGATGAGAAAGTAAAGCACATTCTAGTATTTCCTGTTTCTGCAGTTCATCTGGAATTGGAAGAATTAACCCATCTTGTTCTATCCAATGATGTGAACTGAGCATGGTTCTTACTGGAAAAATATGAATGTGCCTTAACATACCTCTCTATTCCTTCAAAGTCAAATTATGCTTAAAGTCATTCTCATGATAGCACCTTTCTGATAATTCCACAATAAAAAAAGTTTAAAGTATCCCTAGATATATAGTCCTCAGTAGTAAGTTAAGATATTCATGTTGTTTGACCTTTAACTAAATTCTTAAATGTGAATTCAGGATGCATACTGGTCCTTTCAAACAGTGTATTCTTCCTACATGACTTCCTATATAGGTGACTAGTAACCATCCCATTTGATTCTGCCATCAACTTAACATCTAAGAAAGTTATATAATCTCTAGAATATTCCATAGAAAAATGTACCCCAGGATTCAATAAACTCCATGCAGGAACAGTATTATTCCTGCATGGAGTGAATCGTGTCCATTTCCACATAGCTTTAACAGCAGCATGTCTTGCATATTCATGAAGGCGTGCTACCGCTAAGACTAAGCAGACACAAACACTACTAAGTGCAAGGGGCATGTTTAAGTAGTGCACACACATCTAACACATCCCCTGCACTCTCAAACTGCCATGTAACACTTCTTAAATGCTTTTCAGTGTCTGCAGACACTGAAAGCAAATATAAATAGTAAAACAGTGCCCTAGACACTGAAATAGAAATGAGATCATTACATAAATGCAGGGGGCATGTGACAGGCACAGTCACATACCTACTGCATTGTCAAAGTGCCATACGGCACTTTCCAAGTGCTTTCAGTGTCTGCGGACACTGAAAGCAGCTATGTACATAAGAAGCAATGCAGGGGGTGTGTACAGCCATACCCTTCAACTGTACAAGTTTTCACAGAATATCCAGATGTCTGCCTCACGTACCACTCAACCTATTAGAGCAAGAAATCTGGACAAAGCCATAAGGGACAAAGGCCCCAAAATAAGGAAAATGTTTAAATATTGCTCTTACAAACTCAGAATGCTGATAGAATAACAGGTATTGCATTAGCATGAATTTTCTGAAGGGTATGGAGTCTGAAACTCAAATGTCTGTCATTATTTTCTGACTTAAACCCTGAGTTATTTGCCAATGATCTGCTAGAAAACCACAATTATATAAGAAATTAACCAAAAATATCGGTAAAAAATCTGGACATTCTGCAATAATCTGTACAGTTGAGAGGTATGCTGCTTCGTATTTTTGGTGTGGTTTCCCCCAAATATCTGTCCCTACCTGGCAAATAGCAGAAGATTGGAGTCATTAAATAACAACAAACATATGAGTTTAAGACTCCACATCCTTTGGAAAAGTCATGCCAATGCAAAACCTATTATTCTATCAACTTTCTAAGTTTGTAAGTGCAATATTTAAAATCTGTCCCTACTTTTCCCCTTACAATTGCCCTTACTGTGTCTGACAAGGAGTATTGTCATATGTAAATAAAGTGTTTTTATTAATTCCCTTTTTTTTCCATTCTATGGTATGTTTAAGTGTAGCTCAGTGGGTTTGTGCATTAGGACCATATGCTCAGCATTGCTTAAACATCTTGTAGCAGCTAAATAAAAATGCATAGCTAAAATATCAGCATTGAGATAAAGCAATGGTTAGAGTCCTGGCTTTTCATGCAGGTGTTCACGGCTCAAGTACCAAAACCAGCACTTGATTTTTACATGGGAAAGCACTGTTAAAATAATTTTTTTATGTTAAATTATGTAGTAAGTGATATTTTTAACCCAGGGTAGTGTAACTGGTCCAAAATGGAAGTGTGAGTGCATACAACATGGGTAATCACCCATGTGTACACAAGTGTCCCATACAGTATAGTCACACCCCAAGGTAATGTAATGAAAGCACATAAGGGGATGTCATGTAAAGTAAACCATATACAATTAATTATATGTTAGTAATGATGAATTAATCTACAGTCCTGATATTTCTTTAAAATGAAAACTGAGCAATGCTAAGCAGTGCTCAACTATACTTAATCGGTTTAAGCATTGCTTAGACGTAAATTTTAAGCAGCAGTTAGCTCAGCTAAGCAGATTTGCACACTAAGCAGTGCTCAGCATTACCCCTTTAAGCACTGTGCAACTCATCTTAGTGGATTTGCGCACCGCTTAGCTGAGCTTAGGATTTTCAAAGTGGTCCAAAGACAGCAAAGGGTAGGAATATAGGTTCATAGGTAGGTACTAGGCTATCTGCCCGAGGGCATTTATAAGCCTAGCCAGAGTGTGTCAGATTTCGACTTCCCATTGATTAATTAACTGATCCTCTTTCAAGCAGAGCCAATGAAGTGATCCCAGGGGTGTATTTTCTGTTACCCATCCACTTGTCAAGGCTTCTTTTGAAGAGTGTTAGTGAGGGGCTCTGCCTTACGTAATTTGGAATTTTGTTCCAAAGCATGGGGAGTCTCCGTGACAGGAATCTATCCCTCCAGCATGTTCTATTTATTGTTGTGGCGAGGTTTAGCTCACTAGAGCGTGTGGCTCGCAGTGACTTGGATTTCTTTAGGTGGAGCATGTCCATCAATTCTGAGTTGGACATGGCTTTGTAAGTCAGGCAGAGATCACCTCTGAATAAGCGATATGTCACTGAGTACAGCCGGAAATTTTCAGTCGGGCTGCATAGGACATATGTTTGAGACCAGTAATCCTCTTGGTGAGGTACTTTTGTGGTCTTTCCAGCTGTTGGAAGTGTCTTGTGAGGTACATCCCAAATGGGGCATTGTACTCGATGATGGGTCTAATGAGTGACGAGTAGAGGGGCACTATAACTTCTTTATTAATAAATGTGAACCCTTTAGTAATTAGATGGGCCACATAGAAGGATTTCCTAACTACTTTGGCAATATGATTGTCAAAGGAGAGATTACTATCTACCTGGGTCCTCAAATCTCATATTACCTCTTCTGTATTAATGAGGCTGCCACCTATGTGGTAATTCGTGGGTGTTTTGTTTTTCCCAAATGGGATGACCTTGCATTTTTTGGCATTTAGCTTGAGGCCATGACTTTGACACCAGGTGTCCGTCTCAGTAAGGCCCTTTTGGAGGATGTCCGTGTCAGCCAGAGAGCCAATTATGGCTCCCAGTTTGCAGTTATCGGCGAACTTGGTCAGCCATAGTCTTCCTGTGTTTGCCTGTACTTCTGAGAAGTATATGCCGAACAGTAGGGGTCCCAGGACCGAGCCTTGCAGGACACCACTTGTGACAGGTTTAGAGTCGGACCTGAAGCCTGCTGTTCTTACCGTGTGAGCTCTGTATGGCCTTATTTAAACCATGCAGGTGGGAATACAGTCAGAACCTGTTGTAGTTTGATCTGTGCAGAAAGTATGTCAGGTGTTGGAGAGGACTCACGCTTTTGGGCACAGCACTGGGACATTTTGGAGTCCACAGTCATGGCTGCACTCCTTGTATCAAAACCATGACAACAGACTGCTGCAGAGCAAATACCAGGGCTCACAGTATAAAGTGGTGGCCTGGGACCATCTGGTACATGACCTTACCAGTGCCACTGGTATTCCCTGAATGGGTGAGCAGGTATGGAATCACTATGCTGACCTAAAGCAGAGGAAGGAGGTGCTTTTGGCCCAATGGATCCAAGATGCTCGGGACAACCATGCTCCAGCAGTCTGTAAGTATCACAGATATAGGTGTACCAGATTCTAGCCTGAGTGTGTGATAGACAGGTATGATAATGTTTATTTCTCCCACATACAGTTGCAGCGGAGAGGGCTAATAACATTGAAGCTCATGCAGACAGACTCACATGGATGCATCGACAGGCTGTTGAGTACAGATCTATCCTGCGGTATATAGTGGTATAAAGTAGAAGGAATACATTGTTTATTGCCAGTAGGTACAGTGTGCACTGTGTTTAATGAATAAATTGTGTTTGTCACACTAATATTAATCCACAGGATATGCATTAATAAATGTGTCATTTCACTGTAATAAAGATATGCTCCACAAACTGTTGTGTTTACTCTGGCATGTTGTTGTAGAAATAGAAAGTGCACAGGTTCTTCACAGCAATTATGGCATTGACAGCATGAAGTAACTGAGGCTGTTCTGAGAACCAGCTAGTATGCAAGACAGTAGAATGTAGAGCTGTAAAACAAGATATAAAGGAAATATAAAATATTCAATCACTAAGTTCTGAACCCTGAATAGTAATGTCTACAGTATTATAGTGTGTCCCCTGCAGCACCGCATTCTTGTGTTAACCTTTGCTTTCCAGATTGTATTATTTCAAAGGATTAATACACAGTACAATAACTATCTGCCATGCATGAACGTCAGGATTACAGGGTCAGACTGTCTAACCCAAAGAGTATTAGGCAGAAATCTGTCAAGCAAGAGGCATCAGTTTCCCAGTAGCTCAGTGTGATGAAAAATAACCCTGTTGTTCATTTTAGCACACCTAGACATGGTTTGAATCCAGGGAGTGGTACTGGGATGTGTGCATACATACACTAAAGTAATCCTGAATATTTGTAGAAACAGTCAGAAAGTTTTAACAGAAATTTTCTCTACAGGTCTTACAGGTAAAGAAATGTGTGTAATAGCTGTATGAAGGGTATAATAATACACCGTACACAACTTTTCCACTGTCCAAACTGATATGCCTGCAAATGACAGCAGGGTAGGTACATACACAATGCACTCTCCCTGATACATGTCCCTCAAATGTCACTCTGTCATGGCTAGTGGTCACTGCTGCCAATAACATGTCCAACAGCTCAGGGTTTGACATGGCCTTGTATGTTAAGCAGAGATTGCCTCTGAGTAGACGATATTCCACAGAGTATAGCTGGAGTTTTTTTAGACAGTCAGCATAGGGCATCTGCTTTAGGCCTGTCATTCTTTTAGTGAGGTATTTCTGTGCACTTTCCAGCTGTTGCAGATGTCTTGTGAGGTACATACCAAATGGGGCATTTTATTCTATAATGGGTCTAATGAGGGATGAGTACAGTGGCACAATGACCTCCTTTTTTCTGGATGAAAATCCCTTAGTGATGAGGTGTGCCACATAGAAGGATTTCCTGACTGTTCTGGAGATGTGGATATCGAAGGTGAGACCACTGTTCACCTGTGTCCCTAAGTCTCTCATCACACTTTCGGTGTTTAGTGTACTGCCACCTATGTGGTAATTCATGGGTACAAAGTTTTTTCCCAAAGAGGATAACAATACAATTTTTGGCATTAAGCTTGAGCCCATGGCTCTGGCACCAAGCATCTGTTTCTATAAGGCCCTTTTGTAGAATATCTACATAATTTGGGGATTCAGTAATGGCTCACAGTTTGCAGTCATCTGCAAACTTTGTTTGCCAGAGTCACTTAGTGTTGGCCTGTACTTCAGAGAAGTAGATGCCAAATAAGAGCGGTCCCAGGACTGAACCCTGAGGTACTGCACTTGTCACTTCCCTGGAGCTGGATTTTGAGTCGGCTACTTTTACAGTCTGGGTTCTGTCAGCAAGCCAGTTGGTAACCCATAGAGTGATGTAGGGATTTATGCCCAGCTTAGTAAGTTTATCTATGATTCCAGAGTAGGAGATTAATCAAAGGACTTGGCGAGGTCCAGATAGGCTGCGTGGACCACCTTACCCTTGTCTACAGCTCTGGAGACTGATTCAAAGAAGTCAGTCAGGTTCAGGAGACAAGATTGTCCCATCACAAACCCAGACTGGGTGGGGTCCAGTGTTTGAAGGTTGCCAATGTCTTTGTTTGTAAGTTCCATGATAATGCATCCCATGCCCGTGCAGATCAGGCTCGTCAGACTGATGGGACAGTAGTTCCTGGGAGCCAAGGTGGATTCCTCCTTGTGGAGTGGGATAAATGTGTCTGTGTGCCACTCAGTGGGCATGAAACCTTAGGTGAGGCTATGATTAAACATGACACTTAGGTGAGGTGCCAGTTCATTTGTAGTTCATGTAGTACACAGCCTGGGATGTCATCTGGTCCCATAGATGCTGTATTCTTAGCTTTGGAGAGTACGGTTTCTACCTGTGTGGCTGTGATTACCAGAATTTGGCAATCTTTTGGTATTGGGATGGGCCTTTTTGGGGGTGAGAGGGGACTGAAGTTGGCAGTAAATTGATCTGCCAGGAAATTGGCAATATCCATGCGATTAGTATATTTAATGTCATTGTATTGTAGCTCAGAGCATTGCCATTTAGAATGCCTTGTAGTTGTCTTTGGAATCTTTGGCAATTTTATTTTCGTAACTAGCTTTGGAGGATTTTATGAGGGATCTCAGCTGCTTACTGAGGCTGGTAAGGGAGTTTTTTGCATCGTGGGATTTTTCTCTTTTCTGCAACAGTTTCTTTCTTCTGATGTATAGTTTATTTATGGCAAGGCATCACCAGATTGGCTTCCTTTTTTTGGAGGAATGTGTCTTGGGTCTATTTGGGATGGCACGATTCATGCACGAGTGGATGTGCTCATACAGTGCCTTAGTGTAGGATGCAGCAGTCGAACTTTCAGCTCCCATCTACGTGGGTGTCATGAAGTTTTTCACTTCAGACTTGAGTAGCATAAAGTTGGCTTTGGAGAAGTTTTTTTTGGAGTTCTCCTTACTGGGGTGTGGGGGTGAGATGTGCATGTCAAGAGTGATTTGCTTATGGTAAGATCTGACCAATGAGGGGGTAGCCACTGGTGTGGAGCATCTATCTGCCATGTTGGTAAGGACCAGGTCTAGGATATTGGAGCCCCTGGTGGGACAATGGATTAGTTGATCCAGGGCATTGGAATTTATGAATTCCAAGAACCATTGGAAAAAGGTGTTGGTACCAGAGTAGTTTTCCCAGTTAATGGCAGGGTAGTTGAAATCACCCAGTATTAGGGTGTTTGGTTGTATCTTCATAATTTCCAGTATGTTTAGAAAGGTGTAGTGAGAATCTTGGGGTATGGTGGGGGATCTGTAGCAAGCTACAATTCGGATTGCAGTTTTACCTAGTGTTAGTTGCACCTGGAGAATTTCAGATGCATTGTGTTGGGCAACTACCCTGGAGGTGTGAATATCCTTGGTGAATATGGACACTCTTCCACCTTTAGTGTTTCGGTCTTGGTTTGGTGGCCGAAAAGTGTGGTAAGAGTTGTAGCCTGGTATTGCAGTCATGGTCTGCAGGTCTGCAGGTATTGCAGATCATCTTCTTTGTCAGGGGTTTCAATCACTGTTTTCTTCAATTGGTTGGAATGGATGCAGTACGGTAGGCATTTGCACTTTATGTAAATTGGGGTCATTTAAACTACCAGATAAGATCCTTTCTGTCTAGAACCTAGTGCTGTCTTTCTCGGGAACACCTGGAACATGATTCCCTCACCTGGCAAGAAATGGATAGCAAGCTTCGTTGGGACATGTGGAAATATCTGCTTGGATACTGGCATAATTACCTTTAATATATTTGTTAAGTTCCATGCAATATTTAATAATCAGGTCAATATTAATAGCAATAGAATGTCTATTCTGTCTTGATGTTGGCTTGACCAGTAACCTCATGGGGTGACCCATAGAATCTCATGTGTAAGTAAAGCTAATATTAGAGCATCAGACTATTTCAGGTCTTTTGCTCTACAGATTTTTGTTAGTTTGTTTTTCAAGATGCTGTTGTATATTTCTACTAATTCTAAAGCTTGTGGCCTATAAGGGCAGTTGAATTTTTGATCCACATGCAGAACTGTAAGCAGTTCTCACATGTCATGCCCTAAGAAGTTTGAGTTCCAGTCAATTGTTAATTAATATTGATATTCAAAACCTAGGTAGCACTTCCTTTATCAGATTTTTATATACTGTGGTTGTATCTGTCTTAGTAGAAGTCAAAGTTTCTACACAGTGAATAAACATGCATGCATACAGTACATACATACATACATACGTACATACATGCATAAAATCACTAGAATGTAACTAAATCACTGAAATTTTTTGAGCTGAATGAAGTACAAGTGTCAACTTTGTAAGGGTTTTCATCAGGTTGATGAAGCAGCCAGCCTAGTTTTTGTTTTACATTCTGTATTATTAAATCAACACACAAACAGACATAATTCTGACAGATGTGATGATCCATTGAGAAGGTGCCTGGAGTATATCATCTTCTACTTATCTCTTCAGTCATGCCATTACTTGTTTTTCCTCACATGTGACTCATACAGGCAAAATAGGGCAGCAGCTACTTTGGCAAGACAGGGTGGCCAGTCATATCCAACCAAAAGTGATCAAGATATAAAAGACAGCCTGCTTTCTTCCAAGATAATTTTTCTTCCTCAGTTGCTCTGTCTTGTATGACTGCCAGTTCATCGAGTTCTGACTAAGGTAATTTATTTTCAGCTTTAACAGGCAGCAACATTTCAGTAGCCAGAGATTAATTTAATGCAGCAGATATAGCTGCCTTAACTGCCAGATCTTTTCCTAATGCAACCTGAGTGCTTTCTCTTGAATGTGCCATACACATAATGATTACTATAACGTGTGGCAATTTAAAAGCTTCTAGCAAATTTGCTACATAAATTCCATTTTATAGGGTTTCCTTTGTAATCCAGAAACCTTCTTTGGGCCCACAACTGTTCAAGGTCAGGGTCAGCACCACAGGCATTCTATGGCTGTCAGTGTGGATTGCAGCAGTCTTTCATTTTGCTAGTATGCAGGGACTAGTCTGAACAATCAGTTCTGCTATCTGCACAGAAAAACTTTTTTTTATCCTTCCCTTCTCTAGTACATCATTTGCAAGTTTCAAAGTTTGTTTTCTTGACATGAACCATATATAAACAGCCACATGTTAAATAGAATTTGCAGTGGGTTAACCAATACTGTGCTCCAAAAGTAAATATTGAAAAACAAACAAAGCTGTATGGAATATGACTGGATCATAGAAATAAACTTTAATAAAATATTTCAACCTTTAAAATTGATAGAAACAAAATAAAACCTGTCACATAATTAGAAAAGGTTAGCGCTTTCACATCAAATATAGATGCTTCATCAGACCATTACAAACTAGTAACAGTGTAACTTTTTAAGAACATTTTTCAAATACTAAGTAACCAATAGAGGTTCAGATACGTAGGCTTCTAGATTTCAAAGTAGTTTGTTAAAGAAACAATGTAATTAATAAAAAATCCTTTGTCTGACTGCAAGTTGATAATCCATCAGGTCTCTAGGACTTCTCTCATATTTCTAATATCATCTAAGTGTCTAGTAGGATGAACAAAATTGTAGTACCTGAAAATAAAAACATGATTAATGCTGTTCATGCCCACTTGCTTAGCTAATGCATTAGTTTGTACACACCACTTTATTTCACTCAGATGTTTTCGAACCCTTTCTCTTAGGGATCAGTTTGTCTTTCCAACATAATAAGCTGGGCACTGCTTGCATCTGGATAAATATATCAAATTCTTGCTTGTACAGTCTGCATAAAGATGCCTTATATGTGGAGTCTGCATGTCCTCCCTGTGGTCACATATGTTTCCTCCCATATTCCGAAGACATGCAGTAGGTCGAATGGACACTCTAAATTGGCTGTAGGTGATGGTGGGTGGTACAAATGAAGTACTGTGGCAGGGTTGGCTGCTTGGTGGTATAAACCTTGCCTTGAGATGATTGTCAGTGCTGAAGTGACACCCTGACTACATAAACAAAAGCGGTTGAGGATGGATGCATTTGGATGTAAAATTACCATTATCAGTATATGGACAGTTGATGCATGTCCTGCAACTAAACCTGCCAGCCCTTTCTGATTTGACCACATTTATAGTGTCATACTCATCATAGCATATTCTTCATTTTAGTGTCTTTCTATTCTTGAATGTAAAGGAAGGAACATATCCTACTACACATTGAACTTTGTCATGTGCTGTTAAAATATGCCAATTGTTCTTAATTGTCTAACATACATTGGCTATATCTGCCGAGAAAGCAAAGCACATTCTAGCATTTCCTGTTTCTGCACTTCATCTGGAATTGGAAGAATTAACCCATTTTGTTCTATCCAGGGATGTGAACTGAGCATGGTTCTTACTGGAAAAAAATGAACGTCCCTTAATATACCTCTCTATTCCTCCAAAGTCAAATTATGCTTAAAGTCATTCTCATGATAGCACCTTTCTGATAATTCCACAATAACAAAAAGTTTAAAGTATCCCTGCATATATAGTCCTCAGTAGTCAGATGAGATATTCATGTTGTTTGATCTTTAACTAAATTCTTAAATGTGAATCCAGGAGGCATACTGGTCCTTTCAAACAGTGTATTCTTCCTATATGGCTACCTATATAGGTGACTAGTAACCATCCCATTTGATTCTGTCATCAACTTAACATCTAAGAAAGTTACATAATCTCTAGAATATTCCATAGAAAAATGTACCCCAGGATTCAATAAACTCCATGCAGGAACAGTGCACGCACATCTAACACATCCCCTGCACTCTCAAACTGCCATACAGCACTTCTTAAATGCTTTTCAGTGTCCACGGCAAATATAAATAGTAAAACAGTGTCCGCAGACACTGAAATAGCTAGGAGATCCTTACATAAATGCAGGGGGTATGTGACAGGTACTGTAACATACCTCATGCATTGTCAAAGTGCCATACGGCACTTTCCAAGTGCTTTCAGTGACTGCAGACACTGAAAGCAGCTATGTACAAAAAAAGCAATGCAGGGGGTGTGTATAGCCATTCCCCTCAACTGTACAAGTTTTCACAGCATGTCCAGATGTCTGCCACACATATCTCTCAACCTCTTACAGCAAGAAATCTGGACAAAGCCATAAGGGACAAAGGCCCAAAAATAGGGAAACTTTTTTAAATATTGCTCTTAGAAACTTGGATAGTTGATAGAATAACAGGTTTTGCATTAGCATGGATTTTCTGAAGGGTATGAAGTCTGAAATTCAAATGTCTGTCATTATTTTCTGACTTAAACCCTGAGTAATTTACCAATGATCTGCTAGAAAACAACTATTATATGAGAAATGAACAGAAAATGTGGGTCAAAAATCTGGACATTCTGCAAAAATCTGTATAGTTGAGAGGTATGCTGCCTCATATTTTTGGTGTGGTCCCCCAAATATCTGTCCCTACCTGGCAAATAGCAGAGGATTGGAGTCATCAAATAACAAACATATGAGTTTAAGACTCCACATCCTTTGGAAAAGTCATGCCAATGCAAAACCTATTATTCTATCAACTTTCTAAGTTTGTAAGAGCAATATTTAAAATTTGTTTCTATTTGTTCCCTTACAATTGCCATCACTGTGTCTGACAAGGGGTATTGCTATATGTAAATAAAGTGGTTTTATTAATTCCCTTTTTTTTTCCATTCTAAGGTATGTTTAAGTATAGCTCAGTGGGTTTGCATGTTAGGGCCCTCTGCTCAGCATTGCTTATACATCTTGAAGCAGCTAAATAAAAATGCATGCCTAAAATATCACAGTTGAGATAAAGCAATGGTTAGAGTCCTGGCTTTTCATGCAGGTGTTCACGGCTGAAGTACAAAAACCAGCACTTGATTTTTACATGGGAAAGCACTGTTAAAATAATTTTTTATGTTAAATTATGTAGTAAGTGATATTTTTAACCCAGGGTAGTGTAACTGGTCCAAAATGGAAGTGTGAGTGCATATAACATGGGTAATCACCCATGTGTACACAAGTGTCCCATACATTATAGTCACACCCTAAGGTAATGTAATGAAAGCACATAAGGGGATGTCATGTAAAGTAAATCATATACACTTAATGATATGTTAGTAATGATGAATTAATCTACAATCCTGATATTTCTTTAAAATGAAAACTGAGCAATGCTAAGCCATGCTCAAATATGCTTAGCTGGTTTATGCATTGCTTAGATGTAAATTCTAAGCAGCAGTTAGCTCAGCTAAGTAGATTTGCACACTGTTAAGCAGTGGTCAGCATTATCTCTTTAAGCACTGTGCAACTCATCTTAGTGGATTTGCGCACTGCTTAGCTGAGCTTAGGATTTTCAAAATGGTCCAATAACAGCAAAGGGAAGGAATATGGCCTGTGCAGGTGGGAATACAGTCAAAACCTGATGTAGTTTGATCTGTGCAGGAACTATGTCAGGTGTTGGGAACAACTCAAGCTTTTGGGCGTAGCGTTGGGACATTTTGGAGTCCACAGTCATTGCTGGGCTCCTCATATCAAAATCATAACAACAGACTACTGCAGGACCACTAGCAGGGCTCACATTATAAAGTTGAGGCCTGGGACTACCTGGTACATGACCTCACCAGTGCCACTGGTATCCCCTAAATGGGTGAGCATGTATGGAATCACTATGCTGACCTAAAGCAGAGGAAGAGCATGCTTTTGGCCCAATGGATCCAAGGTGCTTGGGGCAAGCATGCTCCAGCAGTTTGTAAGTATCACAGATATAGGTGTACCAGATTCTAGCCTGAGTGTGTGATAGACAGGTATGCATAATGCTTATTTCTCACACCTACAGTTGCAGCGGAGAGGGCTAGCAACATTGAGGCTCATGCAGAGAGACTCACATGGATGCATCGACAGGCTGTTGAGTACAGATCTATCTTGCGGTATATAGTGGTATAAACTAGAAGGAATGCATTGTTTATTGCCAGTAGGTATAGTGTGCACTGTGTCTAATGAATAAATGATGTTTGTCACTCTAATATTGATCCACAGGATATCTATTATTAAAAGTGTCACTTCACTGTAATAAAGATGTATACCACAAACTGTTGTGTTTACTCTGGAATGCTGTTGTAGAAATAGAATGTGTACAGGTTCTTCACAGCAAGTATGGCTTTGACAGCATGAAGTAACCGAGGCTGTTCTGAGAACCAGCTAGTATGCAAAACAGTAGAATGTAGAGCTGTAAAACAAGATATAAAGGAAATATAAAATATTCAGTCACTAAGTTCTGAACCCTGAATAGTAATGTCTACAGTATTATAGTGTGTCCCATGCAGCATTGCATCTTTGTGTTAACCTTTGCTTTCCAGATTGTATTATTTCAAAGGATTAATACACAGTACAATAACTATCTGCCATGCATGAAAGTGAGGATTACAAGGTCAGACTGTCTAACCCAAAGAGTATTAGGCAGAAATCAGTCAAGCAAGAGGCATCAGTTTCCCAGTAGCTCAGTGTGATGAGAAATAACCCTGTTGTTCATTTTAGCACACCTAGATATGGTTTGAATCCAGGGAGTGGTACTGGGATGTGTACATACATACACTAAAGTAATCCTGAATATTTGTAAAAACAGAAAGTTTTAACAGAAATTTTCTCTGCAGGTCTTACAGGTAAAGAAATGTGTGTAGTAGCTGTATGACGAGTATACTAATACACCATGCATAACTTTTCCACTGTCCAAACTGATATGCCTGCAAATGACAGTAGGATAGGTACATACACCATGCACTCTCCCCAATACATGTACCTCAAGTGTCACGCTGTCATGGCTAGTGGTCACTGATGCCAATAATCTTGAACACAGCTAGGAATCCAGGGAAGTATGACAGTAGCAGACTCGCACAACATCAGTGCAGGGTACCCCTTCTCTGTCAAGTATGTAAACCTGACATGTACAAGCCCCCTCTAGTAATGTAGCCATTGTTCTTGCAGTCTGACCCATATCATTAAAAGTTGACAGTCTAACGGGTATGTATGCGCTACAGAAGCTATCGGCCATAGGTAGATGTAAAGTGAGGGCAGAACTGTAGAGTATTGAGCAGTACTGTTGTGAGAAATAGAAGCTTATACAGTTAATGGACTTTTTTCTCTCCCCCCACCCCTCATCAGCATCAGTAATTATTATTCATATACTACGGGTATGTTGTTCTCAAAACCTATTGTTGGGACATGTATTCTAATATTGTTCATATATTTAATAGGTTGCATATTAATATACCTTGTTCAAATACTATTATTGGAGGCCTGTTGACATCAATGCAACTTGCATGCTGTTAAAATGCTTACTGTTGTTCCATTTATGGATGTGTTCTGTTTGCTATGCACCTGTTTCAAATCTGTTGGTTTGGGTTAATTGGAACACCCATGCATGCTGTTATAACTAATTTTGAAATGTTTTGTTCATGACTAACCAATATATCTTGGATAACCTCAACATCATAGCACATTTGCGAAGGCAGATCCCGGGAGATCTGCCTGTCCCACCTCATCTGGCCATGGCAATGGGCCCCAGGATGTCTTGGGACCCAACCTGGAACTTCCTCATCTGCTGGTCCTGCACCACCTTCAGGTGGAACTGCCTAAGGTGATAGGGCTTATCCCCACTGAGTGCAGGCACGGAGAGGAGCCTGTCACCTGCCACAAGTTCAGAGGTATGGTGCACAGCATCACCCACTATGAGTTGGATGGATGGCTGCACCAGATGGAGGGCTGCCTGGTGTACCCTGGGGGCAGGCTGCCCCTATTGTTCAGTCCCCAGCACAGCCACATTTGGGGCCATGAAGGTGCAGTGGTGACTGCCCATGAGTGGGGACCTCAGTCCCACTGTATCCATTTGGGGGCTCATGGGCCTCTGATTCCCAAGCATCCTCCCCATCCAAGGTGTTTAGCCCCTCATGTGTCATATACCATCCCTGTCTGCTATCTTGTGTGTCATCTGTCTGTGAATGCAACCTATCCTACCTAACCTACCTCCCCAAACATACCTACAGCCCTTTCGCAACATCCCACTCTCACCTAATAAAAAAAAAAAACAGAAGGGCATCTGTCCCACAAAAAAAATCATTGCCCCATATATATAGCTCTACATTTCACCCCTTGTCTAGTGACATAAATTAATCAACACTGAAATTACTCTACAAATGTATGTTGCCAGCACCCCTCCCTGTGGGGTGTGAGGCTGTAACTTCTAAATTGTCTATATCAGTCACAGCTGTTGCTGCAGTAGAAATGTAGAGCTATGGTCCTTTCCTACACCCATCCTGCACATCGCTAGCTGCTTTTCCTAATGTTTTACCCCCTGCTTGCCCCCATTTCACCACTTTTCTAACACCCATTTTTTCTTTTCTTTAATTAAAATTAGCACAGGTGTAAGTGGGAGTAAGCACTGCCAAGCGAAGCTAAGAGGACTTAACCATCTGTTAGCATTGCTTACCTTTGCACAAAACCACACAAACCCACTTACAACTGCTTAAAAGTGCTTTAATCACTCCATCAGCTGTTGTTCTGCCCAGCAACAAAATAATCAGCCCCGCCAAGTCTCGAATCCAAGACACTGTGCACTACAATCACAGCAATGTACCACTACACCATCTGAGCTGGGAGGATTTGTAATGTTTATACAATCATATCATGCATTATGGTCATTTAACATTAATGGAAAAAAGCCATCACTACCACTACTACTACTGGTGCAAGAAGCATTGCCTCAAACTGAATGCCAGGAGATGCATCATATTCCCTAGCTGTGGTAGATGTTATCCACACTAATTATGAAAGCAATAACAATATACTGAGCATGCAATCAGGTGTGAGGCGACTTGTGCATCAAAGATGGTTGCAACCTGGGGTGGAGCCTAGATGGCCAACTGAGAGCAGTGAATTTTGAGAGCTCTATAAACTAGTATAATAATATAGGAAAATGTTATTATTTTTGAGTTTAAAACATCAGAAATCTATAAATAAACTAGTAAACTACATAAATATCAATTTTGGTTTAGATATACAAAAATTTTCCTGTCAACATCCTTCTAAGTTGGGAACTGCTGATTGAGGGCTCAGTGTCTGTTATTCTAAAAGTGTATTAATTCTGGTTTAAGCACTTGGGCTTCAGGCCAGTTATTTTACATTAAGAGGTTTTCTGGTCTGCACTCTTGTGGGAGGAGAGGCTGGACTCTGCCCTTCTGAGGTGGGAATTTCTGGTTAAAGGCTTATAGTGCCTGCATATTTGAACTGCTTCTTACTGTAACTGGTACACCTTGTTTGCTGTAGCATAGACTAGACCCAGGCCTGCTGAATCTAGCTTTGTTTGTATAACTTGAGCACTAAACCAGGCATTCTTTAAAGTATTCAATTGTATCTATTACTGCTTGGTAGTAACTTGCTTAAAGTGTAGCTATCATTCTAAGTCTTTTGGATTAAGCACTTGGGCTTCAGACCAGTTGTTTTGCATAGGAAGGTTTGTGGCCTGCACTGTGGTGGCAGGACAGGTAGCTTATATCCTTCTAAGTTGGGAACTGCTGATTGAGGGCTCATTGTCTATTATTCTAAAAGTCTATTAGTTCTGATTTAAGCACTTGGGCTTCAGGCCAGTTATTTTACATTAAGAGGGTTTGTGGTCTGCACTCTTGTGGGAGGAGAGGCTGGACTCTGCCCTTCTGGGCTGGGAATTTCTGGTTAAAGGCTTATAGTGCCTGCATATTTGGACTGCTTCTTACTGTAATTGGCACACCTTGTTTGCTGTAGCATAGACTAGATCCAGGCCTGCTGAATCTAGCTTTGTTTGTATGCTTCTGGTTTGTTTGCTTGTTATTTCCCTGAAAAGCTAATTCCACCTAAAACGTGGCTTTTCAGTGCTTCTGTGGATCCCTAGTGATATCTGCATTGCTTACTGTACTTATTTCCTTGTTTCTCTTGAAAGAAAGTTACTGTTTGTCATTTTTGCATTTAGGTTACCTGTAACACATTGCATTTAAGTTACCTGGCACTTGCTCATTAAAGCAATTATATAAGTCAGCACTAAAAAAATTAAAAGCACTACACCCTCACAAACTCCCCTTGAGTACCTTGTTCCCCATTGGCCCTTTTTTCAATTATAAAGGAATTCCCAATACTATTCTAGCATGTCCAAAGGTCAGTTGTCAATCTCCTCTCCGGTCCAGCTGGTGAATCTGGGAATCTTGAGGCAATGTTACAACTGCCTCATGTACACAGACAACCCTCTCCTCCTCCCAACAAATTCCAACACGTGAGAGATGTAAACATATAGCCAAACTGGAAACTAAGCTCTCTCAACTCAGTACTGGCGTAACCAGTCAGGAGGAGAAGGAAACCACACTCACTAAAATTCCAGTCTCACATAGACCTACCACGACAGCAAACCAAACACATAAAAACACAAAAACATACTCGGAGGCTCTAAATAAAAATCTGCCTAAGCAGCAGAGACCACCAAAGCAGACACCCAAGCAACCGCTACCCCAAAACAAAACACGTGCAACACATAGCTCACAAAGCTAGTGTGCTGAACAGTCACAGCCCTTAAGGCTAAACAACACACCTGATACACTTGTAATAGGTGACTCTATCGTCAGGTACACTGACGTCCCGCTCACCAGGCTGAACAAGGAGAAGGTCACGGTGTGCTGCCTGTCGGGCGGTAGGATCCGCCACATAACACAAGCACTCAGGTCACTCCAAGGCAAGTACAAATATGACTCAGCCATTGTCCGTGCTGGTGTGAATGATCTGAGACGTACCTCCCTGGACTACATGAAAAGAGACATAGAGGAGCTCTCTGAGCATGCAGCCCAGGCTGCTATGACCCTGACCTTTAGTAGCATCTTAACCTCACCAAGAATGATGCCACAATATGAAGACAAGATGATCAATTTCAAAAATTGGCTTAAGTATTGGTGTCATTCAAAGGGGATCCAATGCCTGTCAGCCTTAGATGACATGCTCGACAAGCCATGATGCTTCGCTAGGGACGGCTTGCACCTGTCACCCCTGGGCTTTCGGATATTGGCAAAGGCTCTTGCTACCCCCATAGCGCCTTTTTTAGCCAAGGCTCAAAAGACAAACCCACCTCCATAGGTATCACAAGGGATAAGAAACTAAGAGTAATGCTACTCAACGCCAGAAGTCTAAACCTCAAGATGCATGCACTCGAAACTCTCCTTAGCATGGAGAACATTGATATCTGTGCAGTAACAGAAGCCTGGTTCAAGGCTCCCGAGAGCACCCCAGCACTACCAGGTTATACCTCATACCATGCTTTTCGGCCCCAAAACTTGGACCGAACTCCAAAAGGAGGGGGAGTATCAATATTCGTCAAAGATACCCACACCTCCAGGTTGGTGGCACAGCACGAAGCATCAGAGACTATCCATGTGCAACTAACAGTGGGTAAAACTGCCTTCCAGTTTATAGCCTGCTACAGACCACCCTCCCAAACCCAGGAACCCCACTCGGCCTTCCTGAGAACACTGGAAAATATGAAGGTCTCTCCAAACACCATTATATTGGGCGACTTCAACTACCCAAACATAGACTGGGAGCATTACTCTAGCTCCAACACCCTAGCCCAAAGGTTCCTAGAATTTATAAACTCAAATGCTATGGAACAACTTGTTACCACTCCCACAAGAGGGGAAAACATACTGGACCTGATCATCACCAACATGGGGACTTTATGCTTCAGACCAGAAGTGTATCCCTCACTGGTAAGATCAGACCATAAACTAATCTCACTGGATATTCACATCCTGACCCCATTCCCTGCCCAGAAAACCACAATGAAAAACTTCTCTAAAGCAAATTTCACATTCCTAAAAACCGAGGTGGAATCCTTCAAAGCCCCCGGGCCTGTGGAAAATATGGACCAGACCGCAGAATCCTTTATAAACGCATTCTATGAACACCTTCAGGAATGCATGGATCATGCAATCCCAAATAAAACCAAGACCCAATCCTCCAAAGGCAGACGTCCTGTCTGGTGGACCCCAGCCATAAACAAACAATACAATAGAAGGAGGAAGCTACTACATGATAGAGCAAAATCTCAAAAAGGGAAGGCATCTCTGATCAGTATTAGCAAAAAACTACGGGCACTCATAAAATCGTCTAAGGCCAGCTTCGAGAGAAAAATTGCACAGGACACTAAGGATAATCACAAGGCTTTCTTTAGTTATGTTAGTAACCTGGGTGGGAATACCCAGATATGCTCAGAATTAGTCCAAAATGACAAAAAATACACTGAACCCACAGACATTGCCAACATGCTAGCTGACAGGTTCAATGCAAACTCCCCCCCCTCCCCACCAAAAGGGCAAATATCTATCCCAGCAGAGTGCTGCCCCCCTGACATCTCAGATGTTCAGGTAAGAGCCGCCCTCTCCAAAGCAAAAAACACAGCATCAATGGGATCAGACGGTATCCCGGGCTGCGTCGTACATGAACTCCAAGAAGAGCTAAACCCAAACATAAAACTACTGTTCAATCTTAGCCTTACTACAGGATATGTACCCAAAGAGTGGCGTACAGCAACAGTGGTCCCTCTCCACAAAGGTGGTGCCTCAACGGATCCTGGAAACTATCGCCCCATAAGTCTGACTAGCTTGGTCTGCAAAGCTATGGAAAGGATCATCATGGACCTCATAAATAAAGATATTGGGGACCTACAGACACTGGAGCCTACCCAGTTCGGCTTTGTTAAGGGCAGATCCTGCCTCTTAAACCTGGTCGATTTCTTTGAAACAGTCACCAAGGCCATTGACGAGGGGAAGGTGGTCCACACAGCCTACCTGGACCTCACAAAAGCCTTCGATACAATACCCCACTCGGGCATTATAAATAAGCTCACCAGCTTAAATATACACCCCTATGTCACTAGATGGGTTGCAAACTGGCTCAAGGACAGAACCCACATGATTAGAATTGCTGGAGCCATGTCAGACTCCAAACCAGTTACAAGTGGCGTCCCACAAGGCTCAGTCCTGGGACCTCTTCTTGTTCGGTATATATTTCTCGGAGGTACAGGCCAACACGGCAGGACTGTGGCTGACCAAGTTCACAGATGACTGCAAACTGGGTGCCATAATCGACTCTCCAGCCAACACAAGCGTCCTCCAAAAGGGCCCCATAGAAACAGACAACTGGTGCCAGAGCCGTGGCCTCAAGCTAAATGCCAAAAAGTGTATAGTCATCCCCTTTGGCAAAAACAAAGTGCCCACAAATTACCACATAGGTGGTAATCCATTAAGTACAGAAGAAGTAATTAGGGACCTGGGGACCCAAGTTGATAGCAATCTCTCATTTGACAACCACGTGGCCAAAGTGGTTAGAAAAACATTTTATATAGCCCACCTAATTCTGAAGGGATTCACATCTAGATCAGGGGAGGTCATCGTGCCTCTTTACTCATCCCTCATTAGGCCCATAATTGAGTACAATGCCCCTTTTGGGATGTACCTTACCAGACACCTGCAGCAACTGGAAAGACCCCAAAAGTACCTCACCAAGAGGATCAAAGGGCTCAAACAGATGCCATATGCTGCCCGGTTAAAGAAACTCCAGCTCTACTCAGTGGCATACCGCCTGCTCAGAGGCAATCTGTGCCTGATGTATAAAGCCATGTCCAACCCAGAATTAATGGACATGCTGCACCTCAGAAAATCCAAATCCCATCGAGCCACACGCTAGAGAGACTTGAACCTCAGCACTGAAATAAATAGGACATGCTGGAGGGACAAATTCATAACCCAGAGGCTCCGTTCACTCTGGAATAAAATCCCAGTCCAGGTTAGGCAGAGTCCCTCACTGACTCTCTTCAAGAGGAATCTTGATGAGTGGATGGGGGATCGTAGGTTTACCCCGGGTATCACTTCTGTGTCACTGTTAGACAGAGGCACAGTATACTAACCTCGAAAAAGGGCGTAGCAAAATTCATTTAAAATGGGTGGCGAAAGCCAAACACACTCTGGCTAGGCTTATAAATGCTCTAGGGCAGATAGCCTAGTATGAACCTATGAACCTAAGTAACTTGGAGATATATTGAGTCACTGAATATGAACAACTCAAGGAATTCTCATCCAGATGCTGCTTTGAAAAAAGAACTGCAATTGATGACATCTACCTTACAGGAACCATCTTTGAAGATGGATGGCTTTAGAAATACTTAGAAAACCTCAAATTAAATTCTCAAAAGCAGACTGATACTCTTAAAGAACTATTACAGCAACACCATACAAACATAACAAATACAGAGACTTCTCTAAATGACATTGAAAGGAGACTCAAAGAGGTAGAATTCCAAAAAGAATTTCTGCTTAAACAGAATACATGGCTGCTTAACAAAATAGATGACTTAGAAAACAGGGAAAGGAGAAACAACATAAGGATCTTTGGTCTGCCTGAAAACTGAAAGAGATGACATTATTTAATTCTTAATAACCTGGATTCCTGAATTTTTAGACTTGAAAGAGAGACTTTCATTTGGAATTGAAAGGACACATAGAGCACTGAGGAAACCTGCTTCTAACTCAACAAATACTCCACCTAGATCCATAGTTATACAATTTATTTCATTTATGGATAAGGAACTAATATTAAAATATGCTTGGAGAAAATCACCCTTAAAATACCACAAAATAGCACAGGAGCAAGCCAAGGCCAAAAGGAACGATCCACATAAATGAAAGTTCACACAATCCAAAACACAAACTCCACCAAACTCCACAGAAGCAACAGTTGTAAAGCAACCAAATTGATTTATTAAAATACAAAACTGGCAAGAGCTTTCACCCAACAGGGCTTCTTCAGACCAAAAAATCTCTACTAATAAAGCACATGAATAAATACACCTAACAATTAATCAATTAAATAAACTTATGACATCACATCCTGTACTCTAAAAATACATATATATAATATATATAGTACAAAATATATATGCTTATTAAAAAACATTATCAGAAATCTAGTAAATCATCACAGAATGAAAATACTTCATATGAAATGTCATAAAGGCTTTTATATATAAAAACATACATACAATAATTTCTTATTTAACTCTCAATTTCTTATTCTTTGACAGAGGTCTTATAGGCACTTTATCATTCAGGCCAGATTTTTTATTTGCCCTGAGCCTGATAATCCACTTTAACTCACACTTTTCAGTACAATTCCTAAAAGCCCCCCCCCCATTTACTAGGTGTGTTAATTTGTAAGACTAAGAACCTAAAGCTATGTTGTTCATTTGTTTCCAATGCATGTTTTGACAAAGCATTCATACTAGATTTAATACGAATGTGGTACATGTGTTCTCTAACTCTGTCTCTTAACCTCCTGTCTGTCTTACCAACATAAAACGCAGAACATAATGTACAGCTAGCTAAATAAACAACATGCTCAGACAGGCAATCAGCCTTGGCCTTAAACTTAAAGTGTTGTTCAGTAATCGAGTGTGTGAAAGTGACAGTGCTATCTATATACACACAGAAATTATATCTGTTACATGGTAGGGCACAACACTGTAAGGACTCATTCAAAGAATCAGTAGAGCCCTTAGGGTAGCACAACAATCTTTGCAGATTCATCCTATTCCTATAAAGAAAATGAGGATGGTCTCCTACAACATCCCTGATATTGGGGTCCACAGTAAGGACTCCCCAATTCTCAGTGAAAATGTCTCTAATATTATTAATATCCTGTGTATAAAACAAGGATACCCTAACTTCTGTTCTCCATAAAGGCTCACTCTCAGTGTAATTACTCCTAGTACAATCAACCATCCTTCTGTCTGCAAAATATGGACAAGCACTGCCTCCGCTCATAAGATCCACTCCTTCAAAGCCCTCCATCACTTCTTCTACCTTATAAGACCTATCTATCAACCTATCTTTCAGGTTCAGCAACTCACAATCAAATCCCTCATTAGTGGGGTTAAGGCGTGAAGCTCTCATAGCTTGTCCTCTAATCACATTTTTAAACAAAAACTAGGGTGCATACTCTCCCTATGCAAGAGTGTATTCCTATGACATAGTTTTCTAAATACTCCTGTGTTCAGCATCCCATTTCCTAACCTCTCTATGTATACATCCAGGTAGGCAATCCAGGATTCTGACTTTTCCATGGTAAACTTCAAATAATGTGTTAGTGTATTTATTTCATCAAAGAAATTTTGTAGTTGATCATCATCACCCATCCACAGAAGAAACAGGTCCTCTACAAAATGAGTGCAAAATATCACATATCTCTAGAAGCTGGATAAAGGGAATAACTTCTCTTTTTCCCAATCAACCATCACTAGGTTTGCATAGGTATAGGCACACGAAGTGCCCATAGCTACACCATCTTTCTGGATGTAGATCTCCTTATTAAATAGGAAAATGTTATTCTCTAAAATAACTTCCAAAAGGGAGCAAAGTAAGTCAATATAGGAAGTGGTGTAACTGGTATTGCCCCTCAGACATCAATGTATGCTCTCAATTCCATCAATACTAGGAATAACGGTGAACAATGATCGGATGTCTAACGTCACTAATTTGTATTGAAGATTACTAGGTAGAGTTGCTATTTTAGCATATAAACTTAACAAAAATTGTTTAGTATCTTTCAATATATGTGGATGTTTCTCCACTACTGATCTTAAAAACTTTTCGAGGTATAATGACAGCGATTCAGTCACCCAACCTCTGCCTGCCACAATAGGTCTCATAGGGGGGTGTACAGGATCTTTATGGAATTTTGGAAGTCCTTGTTTGATGGGTATTAGTGGATTATCAACTTTTAAGAACTGAAACAACTCTCTAGTAATAATATTACTTTTAAACAAGTCTTCTAACATGTCTAAAATTCTCAAGACACACACCTCTAATTCAGCCATCTGTATAATAGAGTAAAAGCTATTAGCACTTAACATACTAGTCATCGTGTCGTAATAATCTCTTTTGTCCACTATAACCACTGGTCCACCCTTATCCGCAGGCCTAATAACAACTGTTTCATCATTCCTAAGTCTATTTAATGCTATTCTATGTCTAGTAGATAGGTTACAATTCCATTTCATTCGACCATTGTCATTATTTAACTTGTGCAGGTCTTCTTCTACCATTTTGGTAAAGGCATCTAATAATGGGTGTAAATTAGGTACATATGAACTGGTTTACTAAAAATGGGACCCTCCTTATCCATCAATTGGTTACCAAACTCTAATCTAAGTTGTACATTACAGGTAAATAACTTTGTATCTAACACTGTATCTGTTAGGTCACTTTTTGTGACCCAGAGACTCTACCAACAGATATGTCACAGGGGCTGTCAATCATTATAATAACCAACAAAATGTGCCCATTCATGGAACAAATGCAACACCTATCTCTACGTCTTCAGTACCTGTACAAACAACTGTTTGTAAGCAACAAACAGTTGTATTAGCCGATAAGAATGCACCTCTGGATTCCTTATCTGATGATGCACAGCTTTTAAAAGACAATTCTAACAGTGGTATATCCAGAGAGGCAGCACTTTCTCCATCAGGGACATGGACTGTCACTATAAAAGACTCTTTTTCTCCTAATGGCTTAGCTGGTGCTACCCTTTCAATGGACAAGATCTGCTCAGCTGGTTTTTTACTCAAAGATCATTTACCCATAAAAAATCTATCGAGAAGCACAACGAGGAAAGGGAGTCTACAACGGTTCCCCAGCTCAGAGAGAAATCAACAAATGGTGAAAAGGAGACGTCAATAAATACAGATTTAGTTTTCAACATTTCTTCTATTGAGTTAAGCACAGAACAGATATTGCTATTAAATAAAGGTCTCTCCTTCATCCCTGTGAAGAGAGAAGACCATGCAGCAATGCTAAAAGATTTAAGGCTATTAGGAAGGAGCCTTACATTGAAACTATTTTTTTCTGACAATACAAGTAACACAGGTAACGTTTATAAGAAACTTAGTGCATTTAGTCCAGGTTTTAACTCTGTAGCGCAATCTTTTATTAATGTATGTGAATTTGAATTTAGACAATTGTTCACAGCAGGAACTAGAAGCAATATTTATAACATGTCTATTTATGATGTTTCAGCTTTAAATTAATTAAAAGATTTGCAGTCGATTGTTATCAAACCAGCTGACCAAGGTGGAGGAATAGTAGTTTTGAATAAGGAGTTATATCAAAAACAAATGATGGCACTATTAGGAGATGTGAATACATATCAGCATTTCTCTAAATTGATTGCAAACAGCATTATGGAAAAAAGTGTCCTTTTAATTTTCAATTTATTAATGACAGAGCTTATTAACAAAGATTTGTTTAAGTTCTTTGATGTATCCTGTCCATTAATTTCTATGATTTATGGCCTACCAAAAATTCATAAAAATAAGAATACTCCACCCATGAGACCTATTGTAGCTGGCACAGGATGGTGTACTGAACCACTATCAATTTTCTTAGAGAACAACTTACACATAATACTAGATACCTGTTACACCATCTTAAAAGATACTAAGTCATTTCTAGAAGATTACATACCAGACTATCGACTATTGATAGTGACCATGTTTTTGTCACACTAGACATTGAATCACTTTTCACTAGTATTCCCAACGATAAAGGTGTTGAAATGATTAGGGGATTTTTGACTATGAACAACTGTTGTTCTGACAATAAAATTAAGCTGATTTGCGCATTGTTGGAAATTGTGCTTGAAAATAACATTTTTATTTTTGACAATGAAATATATCGCCAGAAGGCTGGCATAGCTATGGGCACAGCATGTGCCAATAGCTACACCAACTTAGTCTTAGCACATTGGGCGCATACTTCTATATTAATAGATAGCAATAAGTATTATGATAATATCCTTTAGTATGTGTGTTTTATGGATGACATTTTTATGTTGTGGAAGGGTGATATAGAGGAACTAAAAAATGTTGTTACTTTTATGCACAATACTACGGACTTCTTGAAATTCACATATAAATACTCTTATAATGAAATTGAGTTTCTTGACGTATTTCTCACAAAATCTGAGCTTAAGAAAGTTACTAGTAGTGTTTATAAAAAACCCATAAGAAAAAACACCCTTCTACACAAAAGAAGCATGCATCCATGGCACATTCCTAGAAACATGCTAAAAGGACAAATCTACAGAGTGCTCTGGCTGCAAAATGATGATGTAGACGCCAGAAAAGCACTTATAGATTTAAAACTGGAATTTCTAGAATGGGAATATTCTGAGTTAGATATAGATAAGACAATTAATGAAGCTTGGACACATAGATTAGGTAGATGCAAACCATACTTTGGCACTACAATAGAAGAGTCACAACTATCTGAATCCCCTTTTAGGACTAGAGAGACTTTTAGAGTTGTCTTCCAATATTCCAGTGACATTGATTGTTATTGTGATATTATTAAGAAAAACTGGAATATTCTATGTGATATTCCAGACTTGCACATTCAGTTGACACTACTCCCTCCTTTTCTTTTAGAAATAATATGTCTTTGAAGCAACATCTTTGTAACTCCCTGTCTCTACTGCTAAACCTCTATCTATGAGGATAGGCACTTTCCCATGCAGAAAATGTTCAGCTTGCCAATATATTTATAGTAATGCTACATATACACATCCTGCTTGTCATTTTAACATCAAACTGCATCACTATGCAGATTGTAAAACTGAAAATCTTGTATACTGTGCTTTTTGTCAAACATGTCATGCATACTACATGGAAAAAACAATATATGTCTCAAAGATAGAATTTTAGAAAATAATAGAGACATTAGGAACAAAAAAGAAATGAATGCTTTAGCAACCCATGTCCTACAGACAGATTATTTACATGTTTTGAAATGTTTGGTGCTACAAGTCATTGATAAAACTATTAGAGGAGGTGATTTGGAAAATTGGACAGAAGCTGCAAAACAAAAGTGGATTCTCTTGCTGCATGCAGAGAAATCTCCTGGCCATAATAATATGTCCTCACTAAAAATGTTTTTAAAAGCACACCCTCTTAAACATAAATAGCAATGCCTCATTTTTATCTGTATGTATTTTTTATATTTTTTTCATATATTCTTTATATTTGTAGTTTTTATTAGTATTGTTCTTTATAAATAGTGCTATTTATAAAGGTTTTTGGGCAGGATTCATGAAGGCTTGCACGGAGTGTAAGAGACGTGCAACACTCCATGCAAGCCTCGCGATCCAGGAACAGCCCTAAACTCCGTGTAAGAGACTAGCTAAAATGTCTCTTACACGGACTGGGAGGGGACATGCTAAATACCTCACTTGCAGCCGAAAGGTATGCAAATGAGGTATATTAGCGATCCACGAAGCAGAAACCAGTCCGTGCAAGAGACGTTTTAGCTGCAGAAATGTACTCAGTTGACAACTGAGTATGTTTCTGCAAATTCCACAACGGAGCCATGTCAGCTCCAAAAAAAGGGAGCATATGACTCAGGCAGCATGCCAATGGCCAAATATGTGGCCATTGGCAAGATAACCAGATACAAAAATATTAAAAATATATATATTTTTTTCCAGCGCAGCCCTGCGCAAACGGGCTGCGCTGTATAAAACCATAAAAAAGAAGGTTATAAACCCACAAATGTGGGTTTCATGCAATACATGGAATGACAATGCAGGGACCAGCAGACCAAAAACAACATGGCCACCGTGTAGTGGTTGCTAAGGGGGGAAGCTGAGTCTAAGACATGTAACTAAGCATTAGCAGGCAATCTCATGTAAATGAGGGTTAGGATACTGAATCTCGCAGTCACATAGCAAATGAGCACAGTCTGAGTAGTGTAAGAGATACATAAGGGGGAGGAATAGAGTAGGAGATAGGTGACATCACAGGGGGGAATGGTAGAAAGAAATGCAGTTCATTGGAGGTCAGTGTAACATGACAGATGACAGACACAGATCATGGAAAGAGGTGTGCCACTAGATAAGTCATGGAAAGTCAAGAAATGGAAGGTGTACACTGTTACTTACACCAAAGTTTCTTGCTGGGCGTGCATGCGCATGTGTGCGCACCATGAAGCGCGAGTAGGGCAGTGTGCATGTGTGTAAGGCAGACTGAGCATGTGGGAGCATGTTGGGAGATGTTTAACACTGTTTGCGCTGGTGTGCGCACGTGTAGGGCAGGCTGAGTATGTTGGAGGCTGTAGGCAGATGTGTAACAGTGTTTGCGTGAGTGTGCGCGTGTTTTAACCCGAATAAGTAGATTCTGAACCGTGTAAGCACATGCGCATGCGTGTAAGCCACTGTGAGCATGTTTCTGCTGGTATGCACGTTGCTCCCCCCTGAGGAAACAGAGAGGAAAAAGGAAGCAACAGAATTAATAGGAAGCTAGCAGGGATAACTGCTGAAGCTAGCAGGTGAAAACAATTAGAAGCAGGCAATTACAAAGGCAGAATAGTAGCCCAGCCCAGCACTTAAAACTCTGCAAACAGTAGTGCAGGATGTTTCTCTTAAGAGACACTGCAAGGCAGGAGTAAGCTAATAGAAGTGAAAACTGAAAAAGCTTCACTCAGAGCAGAAATGTTAGGGGCTGCCATAGCTGTCATAATGAGACATAGGCGACTTGCTGAGGGTGGTGACAATGCAGATGGTGCCAGACAACCCACAGTGAGGAGACAGAGAAGAGTGTACAGGCCCAGGGTCACCTACCACGGGTTACTTGAGCTGGAGATAGTAGAGCGCTATAGAGTGGACAGAGAGCTCCTGCAGCAAATTGTTGAGCTGTGCAGGCCACGCCTCACACACAGAACCAACAGAGGGGAACCCATCCCAGTGGAAACCAAGGTATGTGTTGGCCTAAGAATACTAGCAACAGGTACCTTTCAGAGACCAACTGGCGATATGATGGGGATATCACAGGCATCAGCCTCCAGGGTACTGCACCAGTTCCTGGATGCCATGTCAGCACATGTCGGTGATCATGTATATTTTCCCAATGCCCATGAGGTATTGGCCAGCAATATACGTCTCTTCCAGCAAATAGCGGAATACCCTGAGGTAGTGGGTGCAATAGACTGCACGCACATATGCATCAAAGCACCAGCCGGTGAGCGGGGTAGGGCCTACATTAACTGCAAGGGCTTCCCCTCCATCAACTGCCAGGTTGTGTGTGATGCCCAGGGCATAATAATGAATGTGTGTGCTGGCTGCCCTGGGAGTTACCACGATTCCCACATCTGGCATTTGACGCAACTGTACCAGACATTTGCCAATGGGGACATCCCACACGGACACCTAGTGGGGGATGCAGGTTATGCACTGGAGCCGTGGCTGATGACACCCATCAGAAACGCACACACACCTGAACAGGAACGCCATAATGAGGTACACGCACAAACACGTAATGTAATAGAGCATGTGTTTGGGCTGCTCAAGTCACGGTTCCTGTGTCAGGACACATCTGGTGGAGCCTTGCAGTACACGCCAACTACATGTACCCAAATTGTCATGGTATGTGCTATGCTACATAATATGATCTTGCAAAAACAGCTGCAGCAGGACCAGCATAGGGCCAGGCCAAACAGCCCCCCACCATTGCCAAGGCCATCACAGGCAGAGCATGACTCGGAGGAGGAACAACCTGAGCCTGCCTCAGTAGGCAGAAGGAGGCGTGCCCAGTATGCCCTGGTTTTGGCAAAGAGGCAACGCATAGCACATACACTGGCTCAGTAGGAACCCTGGGAATGATACCCCCTCTGACTCACTCAAATAATAACATGGATGCCTAAAATGACATGACCTGCTCACAAACATGTACAGGGAAGTGTAATATGCGCATCTGACAGAGGCAGCCCTGCAGCACCACCTGAGGCATGAATGCCATGTGTTAGGTAATGTAACACCATGTACTATATGCACACCTGAGCACCCTGACTAACATCCACCCGCACCAAGCATGAAGCCACAAAATGACGATGGGATGATCAAGTGCAATAACTGGCTGAAGTAATGCAGTTAGTCAAAGGGGAGCCAATGTGTTTCAGGCTGGGAAGACATGCGGAGCATGACATAATACACCACCTGCTAGGGGTGGCGTGCACCTATCATGCCATGCCCCATGGATACTGGCAAAGGCTGTCAGTACCCACAGCATGCCCTGAATAGGTAAGTCTCAAAACACAAACCCACCTTCATAGGTTCCACAAGGGATAGGAACCTAGATGTATTGCTACCCAATGCCAGATGTCTAAACAGCAAGATGTGTGCAGTGTAAATGCACACAGTATGGAGAATGTAGATACCAGTCCTGTAATAGAGAACTGGGTCAAGGCTCACATCAGCACCCTAACACTACCAGGTCACACCTCATACTGTGCTGTACAGCTGCAAAACATGGAACAAGCTACAAAAGGAGGGTGACTAGCAATAAATGTCAATTATAACCACACCCCCATGTTGGTACCACAACAAGAAGCAGCATGGAGTAGCCATGGTCAAATACCAATGGCTAAAACTGCCTCCCAGTATATAGCCTGCTGCAGACTACTGTCCTAATACCAGGAACTGCACCTGGCCTATGTCGGAATACATGAATATATCAAGCCTCCCAAACCACATTATATTGCTTGACTGAAAATACCCAGACATACACCGGGAGCATTATACTAGCACCAACACAGTAGGAGAAAAGTTCCCAGAATCCATAAACCAAAATGCCCAGGAACAATGTACCACTCCCAAAAGAGGGGTAAGCATACTGGATGTGATAATCAGCAACATGTGTACTGGATGGCAAGATGAGAAGTGCACCCCGCACCGGTAAGACCAGACCATAGAGTAATCACACTGGATATACACATCCTGACCCCAGTCCCTGGCCAGAATACCACAGTGAAAAACATGTGTAAAGCATAGGTTGCAGCCCGCCAAACTGATGTTGAATCCATGAAAGGCCCTGTGCAAGTGCAGAATATGGGACACACCACAGAACATGTTATACAGGCATTCCATGAACACAGCCAGGAATGCTTGGAGTATGCAATCACAAATAACAACAACACACAATGCCATACACGTAGGCATCTGGCATGCTGGACTCCAGCCATTACCAAACCATGCAAGAGAATGAGGAAGCTACCACATGATAGAGCAAACATAAAAAGGGAAGTAATCACTGACCAGTAGTATGGCAATAACATATGTCCACACATACAATCCACCAAGTCCAGCCACAACAAGTAGAATCTGTGAATCCAGAGGCAATGTGACACCAGTCCCAAGTACACAGACAACCACAACACCCCCCAATAAATACAAATATATGTGATAGATGCAACCATGTATCCAAACCAGAGGTTGAGCTCCACCAACTCAGTACTGTCAAAATTAGTCAGGAGGAGAAGGTAACCACATACACCACAAACCCAGTCCCACATAGACCTACCACAACTGTAAACCAAACACATAAACACAGACAAACATTCCCGGAGGCCTTAATTACAAACACACCACACCAACAGAAGCCTCCAAAGCAGATCACAAGCAACCACAACCTTCAAACATAGCACATGCAATGAATAGTATGCAAAGCTGGTGTGCCAAAGAGTCGCAGGCCAGAAGGAGAAACAACATGCCTGATACAGTTGGAATAGGTGTCTGTATAGGCAGACACACTGCTGTCCCACTCACCAGACTGAACAAGGGAAAGGGTAGAGTAAGCTGCCTGTAGGCTGCCACAAAATGCCACATAACACAAGTACGCAGGTCACCCCAAAGCAAGCAGAAATATGATGCACTCAATGTCCATGCTGGTGTGAATTACCTGAGATGTACCTCCCTGGTCAACATGAAAAGAGACATGGATGATCCCTCTGAGTATGTACCCCAGGCCGATATGACACTGGCTGTGTGCAGCATCCAACCCTCACCAAGAATGATGCCACAGTACAAACACAGAATGCTCATGTTTAACAGCTGGCACAGTTACAGCTGTCAGTTCAAGAGGGTCTAATGTCTGTCTGCTTGAAATGTCAAGTGTGACAAGCCATGCTGCTGTTCCAGG
The DNA here is from genome assembly GCF_019279795.1 of Protopterus annectens. Lineage (NCBI taxonomy): Eukaryota > Metazoa > Chordata > Ceratodontiformes > Protopteridae > Protopterus > Protopterus annectens. The sequence goes on from NC_056727.1 coordinate 818,769,697, forward strand.
GATGGCTTGCACCTGTTACCCGTGTGCGTCTGGATACTGGATAAGGCCTTTGCCGCCTCCATAGAGCCGTATGTAGGCAAGGCCAAAAAGACTACCCACCACCATAGAAAACATAAGTGGTAGGAAACATAAGGGTAATGCTGACCAATGCCAGATGTGTAAACTGCAATATGCATGCCCCTGAGGCACTTCCCATTATGGAGAACATCGATGTCTGTGCAATGACAGAAGCCTGCTGCAAGCCTAGTGATAGCACACCAGCACTACTAGGTTATACCACATATCATGTGTTATGGCCCCAACACCTGCACCAAAACATCAAAGGAGGGGGAGTGTCCATATGCAGCACAGACACCCATATGGCCAGGTAAATGACAATGCACAAAGCAGCGGAGACCACCCATGTGCACCTAACTGTAGTCAAAACTGCTGTACAGTCTGTAGCATGCGACAGACCACACTCTCACACACAAGAACTCCACCCAGACATCCTGAAGACACTGGACAATATGAATGTCCCACCAAATACCAGACAAGATACACACAAATTACCACATAGGTGGCAAACATTATGTATGCAAGGATTAATCAGGGACCTAGGGACACAGGTCGACAGTAATCTGTCATGTGACACTCACAATGCCAATGTGACTAGGAAGATTGTCGATATTGGACACCGTATCATGAAAGGATTCACATCTACATCAACAGAGGTCACTGTGCCGCTGTACTGTTCCCTTATCAGACCCATAATCTAGTACAATAACTCATATGGGATGTACCGTACGTGACACCTGCAGCATTTCGGAAGACCTCATAGTTACCCCACCAAGAGGATAAAGGGTGTGAAATATATGTCATATGCTGCCTGGCTGTAGACACCCCAGCTGAATGCAGTCACAGACTGCCTACACAGAGGCATTGTATGTCTGTTGTACAAGGCCATGCCCAACACAGGAGTAATGGACATGCTCCACCACAGGAAATCAAAGCCATTGGAGCTGTGAGAGTGACAGATGTCAGCCTCAACACATAATGAAATAAGATGTGCTGGAGGGACAGATACATAACCCAGAGGCTCCCCACACCCAGAAACAGGATCCCAATTCATGTTAGGCAGAGCCCCTCACTGACACCCCTCAACAGGAATATTGCCAAGTGGATGGATGATCGTACATGTATACTGGGGGTCCTCACTGTGTCACGACCAGACAGAGGCACAGTGAAGAAATTCATAAATGGCCATAATAGAACATAGCAAGGGGTGGCAAAAGACACACACACTCTGGCTAGGCTTACTAATGGCCTAGGGTGTATAGCCTAGTATGAACCCATGAACCTATGAAGATACAAAACGTACAGAACTCTAAGGATAATCACAATGCTTACCCAACTGATGGTAGGAACCATGTTGGGCATCCACAGATATGCTCCGAATCACACAGATATTACAAACAACATACCAAACACACACACATATTGCTAACATACAACCTGTCAGGTGCAGTGCAAACACCCCCCCCCCAGAGTGCAAAATACCTATCCCAGCAGACTGATGGTCCCCTGACATTGCAGATGCTGAGGTAACAGCCATCATCTGCAAAGCAGAACACACAGCAGCAAAGGTATGTGATGGTGTCCTGTGCTGAGGCCAACATGGACTCCAAGAATAATGGAATGCCAAATCACATTACTGCCCAATGTCAGCCTTACCACCGGATATGTACCCAAAGTGTACAACAACAGTGGTCCATCACAACAAAGGTGTTGCCTGAATGGATACTGCAAACTACCACCCCAGGATCCTGACAAGCTTGGTCTGCACAGCTATGGAAAGGATCAGTATGTACCACAGACAGAAGGCTATTGTGGACCTACTGATACTGGACCCTACACAGTGTGGCTGTCGTAACTGCAGATCCTGCCCCTAAACATGTTTGACCCATTTGAAGCAGTCATTAAGGTCATTGATGAGGGCAATGTGGTCAACACAGCGTAGCTGGACCGTGCAAATGCTGCTAGACAATACCGTATGAGTTCTTTATGGATATGTTCACCAGCTTAAATATATACCCCTATGTCAGTAGAGGGGTTGCAAACCAGACCAAGGACAGAACTGACATGGTCAGACATGCCGCATCCATGTCAGACTACAAAGCAGATATGAGTGGCATCCCACAAGGCCTGGTCTTGCCCCCCCCGTTCTGTATATATGTCCCATAGGTATAGGCCAACATGGAAGGACTGTGACTGAACATGTATGCAGAGGAGTACAAACAGCCCACCATATCCAACCCCCAGCTGACACAAGCAACCCACAAAAGGGCCACCTACAAACAGACAACTGGAGCCATAGCCATGTCAGCAAGCTAATTGCAGAACTGTGTATAGGCAACCACCGTGGATATACAGTAAGTGCCCACAAATTACCACACAGGTGTTAACCCATGACGTACCTAACATGTAATGTGAGACCTGGGTACAAAGGTGATAGATATCCTGCACTGGACAAACATGTGGCTGTAGTGTTCGCAGAAACATATACTATATACCCACCCAAACATGAAGGTTGGCAGATGTAGATAAGGGGAACTCACTGTGGCTCTGCAGTCATCCTCCATCAGCGTCACAAGTGACTACAATAGCCCCTGTGGGATATACCACAGCAGACACCTCCATCAACTGTAAAGTCCACAACAGTACCCCACCAGGAGTAGCAAAGAGCATGAACAGATGCCATGTGTTGCCTAAGTAAACAAACTGCAGCCCCACACACCGCCATACTGCCCAGCTACAGGCAAGCTGTGCCTGATGTATGAAGCCATGTCCAACCTGGAATGAATGAACATGTTGCACCTTGTACAATCTGAATGGCAGTGAGCTATGCACATGAGAGGCCTGAACCCCAGCACTGACATACATAGGACAAGCTGTACAGAATGATCCATAACACAGAAGGCACCCCCACTCTTCAGTAAACTCCTGGTACAGGTCAGCCAGAGAGTCACATATCGACATCCCTCAAGAGGAAACCTGATGAGTGGATGGGAGATGGTAGGCTAACCCTGGGTATCACTGTTATGTCAGAGGTAGACGGAGGCACAGTATACTAACCATGACATATGTCATGGCAAACTCCAGTTACAATGTGTGTCGAAGGACAAACACACCCTGTGACTAGCATCAGAAATGGCCTAGGGAACATTGCTAGTGTTTGCCAATGTCCACCCATGTTGTGGAATACACTAGCAATGTTGGACGAGCCTGGTGTAGGTAGTCCATATCTGAACATAAGGCAATATGGTCATATGTGCACAACTGGCCCCTACACAGTCTGTTGTGCTCACTATGAAGATGTCAAGCAGTCATAGGACTAAAGCCCAGGATACTGTCCACCACAGTGAAAGTACTGAACCAGTACACTATATGGTACTACAGTGTTAGGTCATTATGAAAGTATGTTGAGAACTGTCTGCAAAGTATCCCATGCAATCCCTGCAGGCACAGTATAATCCCTGTTGTGGCAGACACAAAGCAGTTGGCCAGTTAGTACACAGCATGACACCCAACACACAACCATAAACGTGAGATATTGTTGAAGTTCACACACACCCAAATATGTGGTGGACTTCAGAGTGCAACATATGGAAAGCTCACACTGGGCATGCTCGCACACTTTGATAAATGAGGCATATGTCAGACAACATGCCATGGAAAGGCTGAACTGGGCATGCTCACACACTTAAGCCATATCTCCGTTTAGCAGTTGGCCACACATATCTGGTATTTGTACGTGTCAGTCCAGGAACCAACCACACCACAGCAATCTGCCCAGTGCACACAGTAAATGAAGTGAGTGTGAATGTGTGAGCATATTTGTGTATCAATGTCTCTGTCTGCAGTTTATGCAGGATTCTTTTTTTTTTTTTTTGCTCAAAACATTTTTAATGATTTCCAAATGTAACATTAGTTATAAATACAATTATCTAAATAAGTAAAATATTATAACAAACTATATACAGTATTTACAAGTGGCCTGAATAAATGTAAGAAAAAACAATGTGAGAAAATATTTAAATTGCACATTAAGAATGTATGTCCATTTTTAATGTTTCAATACGAGATAAAATTTTCTCCCAAGGATTATTGATCCATGTTTAGGGGTGATTCTCAGTTCCTTGACTTTAATTTCCATTAGGGCCGTTTCTTTCATTAGTCTCAGGAATTCTTCTAAGGTGGGTTCAGAGGAGGATTTCCATTTTCTTGTGATACATTTCCTAGCTACTGCAAGTATAGACCAAAGAAGATATATATCTTTTCTATTCATTTCTGACTTATCACTGACATTCAAAAAAAAATAAAGTCTTAGTACAAAGGAGTCTGTAAAAATAGCTTGAAAAAATTTACTGATTTCTTACCAATATTTTTTTAATGTTTATACAATCATATAAAATATGAAACCAGTATGCTTCACATTTTAATGAACATCTCCAACAACTAACATAATTGGATGAATTTATTTTGGCTAATTTGTTGGGCGTGAGAAAAGCTCTGTGTAGAAATTTCCATGTGAAATTTTTACATATTTGTAGTTTGGAAGTTAATTTAATGGAGTACATTAGATTAATTTTTCTTTCATTCGAAAGATTTATGGAATGTCCTCTTGTAATGAATTTCCAATAATTTTGATTGGGTTTAACTTTGTAGTTCATTATGATTTTGTATATTTTTGATGTTTAGTTTGTCCAATTGTAATTATTATATATGACTTCATGGATATAATTTATGAGTTTAGGCTTGGTACTAAAAGATGGGATATGGATGTCCAGGGAAAGGTGGGTATGGTCAGATATCAACAATGGTGATCTACCTCTGGTGTGGAACATTGAGTACCCACGTTGCAGATGGACAGGTGCAATATGTATTCCCCCATGTGGCTGTGGTGTGTGGTTCTGCCATAGCACATGGACCCACAAATTGTAGTGGCTGTAGGGTAAAGTGGTAGAGGCCTGAGTAGTTCTCACACACAATAAGCCTGTACCTGATGTTAACAACTGGAATGGTGTATGTGAACACCTGCATATCCCGGCACTGTTCCCAGGGAAGCTAAGTGTGTGTCCTGGATGTGGGTGTGGTGTTCTGGACTGGTTGTGTTGTGTGTTACAGGTCCTGTGGTCACAAAGCATGGTATAGAACATAACCTGCCAGTGCAATGTGCATATCTGACCCTGACGTAGGTGGCTGCAAATGCATATATATGCTATCCTCCACCTGACAGGTAGTACTACATGTACATACCTCTGTAGAAATATAGATGTCAGCACCCTATAAATACTGCAGGTGCAAAACAGATGCCCAGTAATTCGAGTAGTACGCTCTGCTAATGCGTCTCCCTCAAGTGTCATAATATAGTTAGGTAGGGGTTTGAATCCTGCAAATGCACAGTGTGTGTGTGGGTGGTTGAGTGGGGTTTGTGTGTGTGAGAGGGAAATGTCCCTTTTGGCAACTGGGAAAACACACTACAGGATGCACATTCCCTTTTCTAAACACTGATGATGTCAGCACCCTATAAGTGCAGCAGGAGAAGAGAATCTGCCCAGTAATGCAAATAGCGTGCTCTGCTAATGCGTCTATCTCGAGTGTCATAACATAGTTAAGTAGGGGTTTGAATCCTGTACATGCTCAGTGTGTGTGGAGGGGGTTAGTGTATGTTCAAGACTGTATGAAAGAAGTATCCCTTTTGCCAACTAGGAGAACACACTACAGGATGCACATTCCCCTTTCTAAACTCTGATGATGTCAGCACCCTATAAGTGCAGCAGGAGAAGGGAATCCTCCCAGTAATGCGAATAGCGTGCTCCGCTAATGCGTCCGTCTCAAGTGTCATAACATAGTTTGGTAGGGGTTTGAATCCTATACATGCTCAGTGTGTGTGGAGGGGGTTAGTGTGTGTTCAAGACTGTATGAACGAAGTATCCCTTTTGCCATCAGGAGAAGGGAAGCCTTCCAGTAATGCGAATAGCGCGCTCTGCTAATGCGTCCGACTCGAGTGTCATAACATAGTTAGATAGTGGTAAGAATCCTGCAAATGACAAGTGAGTGTGTTTGGATGAGGGGGGTTAGTGTGTGTGCATTTCTGTGTGAGGGAAATGTCCCTTTTGGCAACTGGGAGAGCACACTACAGGATGCACATTCCCCTTTCTAAACACAGATGATGTCAGCACCCTATAAGTATAGCAGGAGAAGGGAAGCGTACCAGTACGGCGAATAGCGCCCTCTGCTAATGCATCCGTCTCAAGTGTCAGAACATAGTTAGGTAGGGGTTTGAATCCTGCAAATGCTCAGTGTGTGTGGAGGGGGCTAGTGTGTGTGCAAGTCTGTATGAAGGAAATATCCCTTTTGGCAACTAGGAGAGCACACTACAGGATGCACATTCCCCTTTCTAAACACTGATGATGTCAGCACCCTATAAGTACAGCAGGAGAAGGGACACCTCCCAGTAATTCGAATAGCGCACTCTGCTAATGCGTTTCTCCTGAGTGTCATAATATAAGTAAGTAGGAGTTTGAAACTTGTAAATGGCATGTGTGTGTGTTTGGATGTGGGGACTCTGTGTGTGTGCAATTCTGTATGAAAAACATGTGCTTTTTTGAAATCAGGGGATCACACTACATGATGCACATTGCCCTTTCCAAACAGTGATGATGACAGCACCCTATATATACAGCTGGAGAAGAGACATTTGCCAGTACTCAGAATAGTGCAACCTGCTACAGCATCACTCTCAAGTGCCATAACATATTTAGATAGCGATTTGAAACCTGCAAGTGTGTGTGTGTTTGGATGTGGGGAGTTTGTGTGTGTGCATTTCCGTATGAAAAAACATGTTAGTTTTGGCAATCAGGAGATCACACTACCTGATGCACATTACCCTTTCAAAATACTGATGATGTCAGCACCCTATAAGTACAGCCAGAGAAGAGGAACTATTTAGTAATCCGAATAGTGCGCGTCACTAATGCGTCTCTCTCACGTGTCGTGACTTAGTTAGGTAGGGGTATGAATGCTGCAAGTGTGTGTGTGGGGGTAGTAGGGTGTGTGTAAATGCAAGTGTGAGAGAACAGATCCTTTTGGCAAATACTACAATACACCAGATGCTGCATATTCCCCCAGTAAACACAGGGGATGTCACCACACCATCAGCACAGCCAAACAGGGCTAGTTGGCTAGTAATGCCAATAGTGCGCTCTGCTACTGTGTCTATTACCATTGTCAGAGTACAGATAGGTATGTTTTGGTAACCCACAACTGCCACGTGTGGTTGTGTCACACATTATGACCTTGTGTGGGTCTTTGTACATAACAATGCATGCCATTGCCGACACCAGCAATGGCATTGCACACATGATGTATGTGTGTGACACATACACATAAATACCTGTGACCTGCAGTAGTTACCATGTCTGACACATGCCTCGAGTGGATATATGGTATTTGCAATGTATACCAATATGACTGTGTCTTACTGTGCAGGGTCCGCACGCGGTATGTGTCCATACAGTGTGGGTGTATATGGTAAAATACCTACAGCAGGGGATACACATCTGGTCTGAGCCATATAGTGTACATGTGGTCGATGTACAGGTGCTGCATGTTCCCACCTGTTGTGGTAGTGGTAACATGTCATTCCATTGCAATTCAGTGATCACATGCTGTGAACTCTTCAACTAGTGTGTTGTAGCTACAGTAATGCTCACACACAATGTTTGGCTGGATGCAGTCCAGCCATATAAAGACAGTTCTTGAGACTGTCATATTGCCAGTGTTGTTATGGAGGATAGGTGGTCTTCCTGTGTATGGGAGGGTTGTGTGTGCCAGGCTATGAACCAGATGGCAGTATGACACACTGTTAGCTGCACATGATTAGGCCCTGATGCTTTGTGCTGTGCCAACAACCTGGAGGTGTGTGTATCTGTGGTGCCTTGGGATACCACCCCCCTGTCCATGTGTGTTACATGTGTAGGGGACGACAGGCATGGTATGGGGCATAACCTGTCAGTGATGGGTAACACCTGTGAGCCATGAATCAGGACTCTGGTACTGTACAGACATTGCAGTTCACCGTGCTGAGGACAGTGTCCAGTGCATGCATCTTGCGGTGTACACTGCTGGTGTTGTGTAGCAGCACTGTTAGTGTCCTAACCTGTGTGATACCTGCAGAGGTGGCTATGTAATCTGTGTCCTGCAGCATAAGGCAGTATGTGTGTATCAAGGAGCTTTGCCAATATACATCGGGCCATGGGTGTCACATGCAAGGTGACCCTTGCACATCATTGTGGCTTCCCTAGCATGTAAGCACACGTTGACAGCCAGCGGATACCCTATGAATGACATTGGAGACTGAGCATAATGTAGACATACAACACCCTTCCCACATATAGTGGTAGCATACCTGGTGAGGGTATGTTGGCAACCAAGATCAGGCTCATACTGGCCTGTGCCACATGCTGAGAGATCCATTCTATGTTCCCTATCATGTAGTCCAGGGAGGTATGTCTCAAGTCAGCCATAGTGGCATGGTCAATGAGTGAGTCATATGTGTCCATGCCTCTGACTGACCTGTATGCATGTGTTCTGTGGTGGACCATAGTGCCCGTGAGGCATATCACTGTGACCTTCACCAGATACAGCCTGCTGAGCGGAACCCCAGTGCAGCACCCAAGACAGGTACCTGACACATCTGTAGCAGGTGTGTTGTGTAGCCCTACAAGCTGTGAGTGTGTGGCACACGGGATGTGTGTGCCATGTGTGGCATGTGCTCTGTTCCGATGGAACATATGCCTGTGTGCCAGCTGCGGAGGTGTGTGATGCTCAGGCAGGATGCTATTCTGAGTCCCCACGTATGGCCCAGTGTGTTCAGCATGCTGTCAGTGCGTGTCAATGTCTGACTTGTATTGTAGTCACTGTAATATTTTTTATTTATTTATTTATTTATTTATCTTACATTTGTTGACTGGGATAGTCCGACTGGATGCATGTCCATTTTCAGCGGGGGCCCGGGGAGAAATGCTCCAAGGGTAAGCAGATACAGCATTACATAATACCAGCATTACATATTACAAACAGATTATTTACAGAGATTACATAAGTAAGCAAGTTAAACATGTTCCACAGGTTAAAGTTAGTCCTGAGCACAAGTCAGGATTAAATTAAATTACACAGTAAACTGATTAACAGATTTTACACATTCGAGTTAGCCAGGCTTGATACATTGACATAGCCAGTTAAGTGACAAATGTTGTTTGAGTCTAGTGTTAAATTGACCTAAGGTGGAAAGTAAGGTAATATCAGCTGGAAGTGAGTTCCAGGATCTACTTACAGAGTTTGCAAAGAGAGAATCACCGGCTGTGTTATTAATTTTGCTATTCTGAATTAGTAGTTTGTTAGAGGATCGAAGCGGTCTAGGATTGTTATAGGGGGTGATAATATTTGAAGTGCAGGAGTATTGTCTGGATTATAGAGGATTTTATAGGCCATAATCACTGCACCTTGGCCTCTGCACCAATTGTAAGCCAGCATTTGCTAATTGCATACAGTCAGTTGTGTACTGATTGCGGTTCTCACTGTGATTTCAGGACAGTGCTATAAAAGGGTATGTGAGATAGGCATTGCCCTTTCAGATTGTAAGGGCAGGGACCATGCTGGTATGCTGTGGACACTGTTCTGTGAGTGTAAAGGTTAGTATCTCTCTCATGATTCAGGCTGTGTTGTAGATTCACATTTCTCCATTCCTCTCTCCTGTTCCCTGTAGTAAGTGTGTATGCACAATGACACCTACAACTATATATAGATATATATCTATATATATATATATATGTACATATACATACATTTATATATGTACATTAACTGACATTATTACCTACAAGCTACTAACTAGCATGGCTGTTTCTGTTCACACACTACTATTATTGGAATCCAGTAGTTTTGACAGTAATTCTACATGACATGCTTTGGGTACTACACATCCAATATTCCCTTTACATTCATCCCTACTATTACATGATATATTTATTTTAGCACAATGTTCTTGTATAAGAGTCATGGCTTAGTGGTAGGTCATACAGACTACTGTTTCTAAGGTCCTGGGTTTGGGACTGACAGTGGGATTTTATTTTGCTTTTGAACTGAGTACAGGACCTGTCAATCAAAGTGACTAAGGCACTTTTAAGCAGTTGTAACCGGGTTAGCGCTGGTTTGCATGGAGCTCACGCATGCGCACTGGCGGTTAGCTCTGCACACACATGCGCACACCCGCTTACAACCGCTTAACAGTGCTTACTCTGGTGCACACCCGCGCTATTTTCTTTGAAAGAAATGAAAATGGGGAGACAGGAAAGTGGTGAAAAAGGGGTCACAAAGAGGGTAAGACAGTAGGGAAACAAGCTTGGGATTTGCAGGAGGGATGTAGGTAAGGCCCATAGCTGCCCATTTCTTCATCAGCAACAGCTGTGCATATGTATGTAATTTGGTGTGACATTTGAAACCTTCCACCCCTGAAAGAGGTGTCAGGACAACAATAATACCTGTTGTACAGCCAATTGTAATTGATAGTTTCCATGTCCAGCAGACATGTGTGCAGAATGGGCAGCTATGTATGGGGCGTAATTTTTTGTGGGTACAGAGTGCCCTTTTTTTTTTTTTTTTCAGGTGAGAGTGGTATGTCAGGTGAAGGAAGTCGGTACAGCTGGGGAGGTAGGTTGGGTAGGTAAACAGACAAGACAAACAAGATGCATACAGGGGCGGTGTATGACACATGTGGGGGGGGTTACACAATTGACGGGGACGGAGGTTTGGATATCCAGAGCCCATGAGCCCACAGATGGCAACAGTGGAACTGATATCCCCACCCATAGGCAGTTGCCACTGTTCCTTCACTGCCCAGGACGGGGCTCTGCTGGGGGCTGTGTAGGCCGGGCAACAGGCATGCCCATAAGTTGTGCCACCCATGCCTCAAGCTGGCGTAGGGGCTCAAGAACAGAGTCCCGAATCTCCCTACGCACCACAGTCCGGATGCTACGGAGGATGAGTGGTGGTTCTCCTCTGGCCAAACTTGCAGAGGGGGGTGATCCCCATCCCCTGCAGCGCTTCCACCCACAGGTGGAACAGGGCCACCGGAGGAGGGTCCAGACTGGGCACTAGTGCCAGGTGCACTCGCCAGCTGAGGTGGGAGAGGTGGGTCCACTGGAACCCGCCTTCCCTGTCGTCCTATGTTTTGCATTATGTCATGACAGTTTGGGTTAGTGCCATATAATACCATTCACAATTAGTTGTAACAACATGCATTAGTATTCCCATTAACCAAACACCCAGATATTCACACCATTGAACAGCGAGCATAACACATGCATAATTTGAACAGCAATACACAGTCCAACAACATGCAGGGTTGATTGATGGCAACAGGCCATCAGGTTTGGATGTATGAACAGGACAGATGCATCAACGGACATGCAAATATATATGATCCAACAGGACAAACGTCCAGGGGTGTTAATTGTGATTGCACATACCATTTTCACGTGGAATGGGTTATATGTGGTTATAGGGTGGGGTGAAGAAAATAATATTAACACCTTCAAATACCAATCCATATGCTGTACATTTCTAATAGCTGGACATATATACACACTACTGTTCTAACTACAGTTTCCTATATGATAACTATTTCAACTTGGTGATAGGACTGTTACTGCAACATCAATATACATTTTATTGTTCTTCATGCACATTCATATCTAGCTTTGTTTAGCTACATCATCCTGCTACATTTGCTTTATATAGCTGTAGACAAGTGTGGATGTTTGGTATATCAGACAATCATACTATCTGCATATTGCAGACTGTGAGCAACATATCCAGATTTTGGGATACACATTCCAGATGCAGCAACACTTTGAACAGATTTTGCTGTTTGGTTTGGATTCTCACATGCATTTCATTCTGTACTGACTGCAGTATACTTTATTCAGGGGTTATTACTACTGTATTGCTGGATTCATGACACTTTCTCACACTCGCTCACTTGTTTTCATTTTACTATTCAGGATGGTACTTACTTCTAGGCTTTATTGACATGTTTTACCTGTAGTTATTACAATCCTTTCCAACAGTCTTACTTCTGTCATGTTTCAGTATTTCAACAGGGATATATTTCACACATGTGATTTCATCCTCTTCTGCAGCTATACTTTTCAGCCTGCTGCAGGTTGTGTACTATTTTCTTACAGGTGGGGCATTTTTATTTCAGAATTTATGTCAGACATTTTCATTTTTTTGTTTGGCTTACAGGCTGCAACACACTTTTGTAATCAAGCAATACTTGCAAACACTTTCACACTGTTACTTGCACATTTTATTCCTTAGTGACTACACTGCACTCTTTTGCTGACTGTCATACTTTTATATTTCTTTACAGTTACTGGTTTACTGACCTGCCTGGTGGTGCAACCGGACCAGCCTATCGCCACAGGCTCTGCGGTTCACAGAACAGACACCTGCAGCTGTAATATAAATGAAATAATATTGGAATACACATCTCCATAATATCAGCTAGTTTAATTTCTTACATACATACTTAAATGTAACTTACTCAGTAGTGGGGCGTTGGGCATTTGCCGGGCCTCCTGGATCCAAAGGTTCAGTTGGTCCTGCTTGCATCTCTTCAGGTCCGCATGGTGGTGGACCTGCTCACCAGTCCTTGGAATCCCTGTGGCACTGGTGAGATCATGAGCCAACTGGTCCCACGCCTCAGCCCTGTATGCTCCCCAGAGGACCTGGCTCTGCATGAGTTGGGCCTCATGATTGTGGACTAGGAGCCAGACCATGTACCTGGACTCCTCAATGCCCCACCTCTGTGCTCAAAAGCAACTACCCTCTCCTACTCTTGTCATTCTGGCTGCAGTTCAGTTCTACAATTGTTTATGCTGTGTATTCCCGCCTATGGGGCTTATATAGTCCATTTTTCCACACATATCTGTGATTGGCCATTTTGGAATTGTATCAACTTCACTAAACCTGCATTGTCATGCTCCAGTTTGTATTCATTCCTATATATTAGCTATTATTGCATTTATAGGTACTGCTGTCATGGCTTAGTGGTTCAGTACCTTGACTATGGTGTATAGTATCCTGGGTTCGAACCTGGCCACTACTTTTTATTTTTTATGACTGTCTAGACAAGCTTAGGGGTGTGTCTGTGTAAAGGCAGTTTTGATACGGCTTGCTCAACGTTGCCCGTTGGTTAGCTTGTTTGGGCGGTGCGCAGCTCTTCGCAAACGGGGTACGCTGGTTTAAGCCTCATTTGGCTATCAGCACACATATTACGCTCAGCTCAGTTAGGGGCACATAGATTTAGCGTGTTAAACCACTACTCAGCTACGGGCACTCATTTTGCACCAGTTAAACCACTGCTCACCTACGGGCTGATGCACTCACCCTGTTAAACTGTTGCCCAGCTATGGGCACATCTGGCATTTTTTATTGTTTTGTTACCTCACATTTGTTCAATATAGATGGGCTATTTCATTACATTTTACATAAAATGTGATTTTATGTGTACATATTTGTCAGGGGCTTGTTTCGTGCTTATTTTGCTAAAAATAAAAATTGGTGTTGTGGGGGCTCGTACCATGAATGCCTGCTCTTCAGCCAACATCTCTACCGCTACGCTATTGCTTCTTGGCTTACTTTGCATATTTAGTTCTTATATGCTTTCCCACTGACTGCTAACTGTAGCTGCGCTACGGGCATGCCTGCGCAAATGAGCGCACTCACGGTTAAACATCTTTACAATTTACAAAAAAATTATGTGATGTTCATTTGTACATTTTTTGTTCATAGTCTGTGGGGACATGTGTTGTGTTGTGTTTATTCACATTTCCATGGACTCTGGTGTGGGTGTTTACTTTGGGCACTTTTACTCTTCTGGGGGCATGTCCGCTTACAGGGCTCAGCCTACGGACACGCCCCCTACTGACTTACATGGACCGTGTTAGCCTTAGGTGTGATTCAGCATGCTCTCATGAATATGCAGAGCATGCTGACATCACTCCATTTAACTGCAGCCTCCGTGTATGAGTTATAACTCTTACACGGAGGCTTCGTGAATCCTGCCCTTTATCTATATTCTGTCCGTATATTTATTGCTGATATTTAGGGTTTATGAAATGGCTACATTATTTTTTTGAGTGCTCCTCTTTAAAAGTTAATTATATCAGCTGATAATGAAACTGATGCTATTTAAAGTTGTTCTTAGAGTGATTCAAACTGTCTGATGAAGCGACCTGTAAGTTGTGAAAGCACTCACCCTTTTGTTTTTTGTTTTTTTGATTAAAGTTTCTGCCTTGTAAGTTATTGTGCAGTTTATTATTTCTTTTACTTGCTGCTATTACTGCACTATACTTTAATCTATATCCATTTTTGGTTTATGGATGCAGCTGTGTCTGGCAGCTAGTACAAATGTTATTATTATTTTGTCTAAACATAGTTAATATCAATTATGGCAGGTATCATAGCTTTGAGTGCTGTTTGATCAATCCTGTTATGGTGTGCGTGGATGCAGCCGTGTCTAGCAGCTAGTACAAATGTCATTATTATTCTGTCTAAACATAATTAATATTAATTATGGCAGGTATCATAGCTTTGAGTGCTGTTTGATTAAGTCTGACATGCTGTATGTGGATGCAGCTGTATCTGGCAGCTGTTATATGTTGCCATTTTCATCTTTGGGAAGCTGTGAGTTGCGGCTTGTGATTGAGGTTTACTGACACTTGTGTATTAGGAACAGACGTTTGGTGTTTTAGCCTGGATCCAGGAGAAGGGGGTGGATAGAACTGTGATTTGGGATATTTTGGCAGAGAATGGTTTGTTTGTACATCTGGTGAGTGAGCGGTGGGAGGGCTGGAGGAGTGTGTTGTCTCTTGTTATGGTGGCTTGTTGGGAGGTTTTTTTTTTTTTGATCTGTTTGATCTCTGTTCTTTTCCTGGCTGCTGCCTCGCTGAAAGGGAGGGAATTTAGGCTTGAAGTTGCAGTGAAGAGTAGCTTTGCTTCAGGTGTATCATAAGCCACTGGTATGCAGTACACAGACACACTAAAAGAAACAGATGCTCCCTGGTGCTATGGTAATGGAGACAGAGTGACGATGCTTAATGGCTCTGAGGAGACTCCAAGATGATTCCCGGCAATGACGTTTTTGGTTTTTAAAAAAAAAAATATATATATATATATATATATATATATATATATATATATATATAAAATAAAAGGGCTGTTTTAAACTACATGTACACATATTGATGGTTTCCCAACACTTTGTTTAGCTCATTAAGTTGATTCTTGACAAAACAAATAAGAATAATAAGTGCAATTTTATATTTAAAATGTATTTTGGTTCAAACACATTAAGGACTTGCATAAGAGTGGAAGTCGGAGTTATTGTGAAGACTAAGAGCACTTGGTCTTGTGCAGTACCCTTTGCAGTGGTCTGGGAGGTGAGCTTGCTCGGATGTGTTGGGCATGTGGGGATAGCTGATTCTAGGGGTGTTTGGGGTTACCAGGAAGTGCTATAGAGTCATCAGATTTCCTTCATGGAAATATCTGTGGGAATGGAAAGTGTGTTGAGTAGTTCACTGGCAGAGTGGCCACTGCATGGAACAAGCTGGTAAAGTGGAACAGGACAAATATTGGTTTGGATATTTTAAGAAGAGCCTGGACACACACCACATGAACTAATGAATGGTATTCTAGCAAAACTGGATGGGCATTGTTTCCCGTGCTTGAAGTACTGATATGTGTGTATGCAAGGATGGAAATATACTTATAACAAATAAGAAACTAGAAGGGTCTCATAATTTAATGTCTATGGACTGTATAAACATGCTTGGCTGGAGCTAATAATAAGAATAAACATTACAGCTTGTGGTCTCTCAAATAACTAAGCAACGGCCAAAAAAAAAAAAAAAAAAAAAAACACACACACACAATGGTTATGTAATGTATGATTTTAGTAAATCTAGACATCAAATATATAATCGTCATATAAGATGAAGCAGTCTGCTGAATTTAGATATTAAAGATAGGATTTAATAACATGGGCTTGTGTATAATAACACTACTGTTTTAACTTGTTATAAATGACATACACTACATTGAACATCAAGGGGAAGCATGATGGTTTTCTTATATAAGTAAATATGCATAACAAGTCATGTAATTGCTTTAACTTGAATTGTAGTTTTTGTAACCCATCTTGACCATATATAATACTTAAGCAGTTACCAAGGTAACTAATGTTTTATATATGACATCAAACTGACAAAGTTGCTCAAGAGAAACAATAGAAGCCTGAACTTGCAATGTCACAGAATTTAACAATCATATTCTGAACAAATAGTAGTAAATTGACAATAGACACTCAGTTTAATAATATGGGCTTGTGTATAATAACACTACTGTTTTAATTTGTCATAAGTGACATACACTATACTTAACATCAATGGGAAGCATGATGATTTTTTTTCACATAAGTAAATGTGCATAACAAGTCATATAATTGCTTTAACTTGAATTGTGGTTTTGTAATACATCTTGACCATACATAATACTTCAGCTGTTACCAAGGTAACTAATGTTTTATACATGACATCAACCTGACAAAGTTGTTCAAGGGAAACAATAGAAGCCTGAACTAGGAATGTCACAGAATGTAACAATTACATTCTGAACAAATAGTAATAATCACTCAGTTTAACCTTTGCTGATTATACAAAATAGAATGTTGCCATTTAAATCTAAAAATGTTCAGTATATGCCATAAATGGCAATTTATGAATATGGAAAGGGAACTTGTAATCATTAATCAAAATAAGTGAATTTGTGGTTTTTAACATATAATTTCACTCATTTTATAATAAGAAATGACAGATATGAAAATCCTTATGTGTAGGAAATGGGGGGGGGGGACAGGTGCACTGATAATTAAAATGCACCACTTTTCATGTTTACATAAAACAAACTTGATGCTTTAAATAAGTTAGCAACAAACAAAGTGATTAATTAAATGCTGGCAAACAATGAAATATAACTTCTGATATATCTAGTGAAATACATTGTATTGTAAATATTAGGTATAACTATTGTTACTATCTATTCATATTAAGTAATAAGATTTGGTGGTAAGGGTGGGTATGTTAAATAACTGTGTGCTATAATCTTTTACTGAGATTTTATATATGGTACATACTACTTTAGTATGATTGAATTGCTTGTCATCTATCTTTCATGTAAACATTAATTGCTTATAAAATAAGTAGACATTTATATTGTATTAGAATTTTGTCTAATCTACAATAGTACTATATCTGTTAAAAAAATAAATATTGCTTATTCCTATTACAAATATTCTCCATATACTAACTCAATTTATGGAGCTCAGATGGTCTGGATTGTCAAGGTATGAGTGATAATCTGATGGATTTAGGTTTATCCATCAGATTAGGAATTATTTTCAATCCATGGCTAGTGTGGATCTTAGTTTTGTTAACATTTATTAGTTTAAATTTGTTATTCCACAAAAACATTTTTAGTATGCCTGACCAAAACATTACTTTATTGGTAAACAAAGTATAAAACTGATAATTTCCTTTAAAAGCTCAAACATATACTTTATAGTTATCAGAGGAAAATGTTTAATAGACAAAATAAAACAAAAAATACATAGTCTAAATAACCTAAGATTGATTTAACTTTATTATCTTTAAATACCAATGGCTTAAACAATCCTTGCAAGAGATCAAATCTACTGAAATATTTAAAACTGAACAAAGCACAAATTGTCTTCCTTCAAGAAACTCATTTCAAAACAAATGACAATTACAAATGGAATCCTAAGGAATTTATGATATTGGCGTAATCCACTTATAAGACAAAGACAAATAGGGTAACAATTTTATGGAAAACAAATGTGATTATCCCAGAAATAATTAATAAGTATGAAGATAAAGAAGGCCTTATGGCATTGGTAATAATTAAATATAATAGCAGAATATGGACCCTAGCAAATCTATAATGGTTCCCAGACACTGGATCAGGAATTGTTAAATAATACTTGGATTTCATTTCCAATAATTATAAAGGCAACTTAATATTAGGAGGAGATTTTAACTGTATATTTGATATTTCTGAAACTACAAATAAAAGACCGCTGTGTACATCTGCTGTATCAAAAGCTTTAAACAAGTGGGTAGAATCATTTCATCTTGTAGATACTTGCAAATTTAAAGAAGACACATTGTTGTTGTTTTCCCATCAAGATCACAGATTTGGTGCCTAAACTAGAATAGATAAAATATTTGCTGCCCATGACCTACACTTTAAAATCATTAATTTATCAATCACTCCATGCCCCTTTTCAGACCACAATTCATTGATACTAAAACTTAAAAATGGGTACAAACCATTAATCATTAACTCCAGAATTCCAGCATATATAACTAAAATTAAAGAGTTGAAACCCTGGTTATTATTTGGATTAGAGTTCTTCTTAGATATTATTTACACCACAGAGATAAATAAAATAATGACATGGGACTCATTAAAAGCTTACATATATGGTAAAACCCTAACTTGGTATAAAGCTGTATGAGATGTAAAATGTGTAGATATATAACATTCGAACAACATTTTGTTCACCCTACCATGATGTTTGAGTTTAAACCTAAGTTTTATGCTACATGCGATAGTAAGAATCTAATTTATTTAGCTACATGCACAAAATGTACAGGGTTTTATGTGGGCATGACAGCGAGGAGGTTAAAAGACAGAATATATAATCATATATACGATATCAGGAAAATGAACAACCAGAACGCGTTGGCCAGACATGTTAGTTTAAATGTAGGTCATACTTTTAGGTTCAGGGTGTTACAGATGATATTGCAGAATAAACGAGGGGGTAGTAACCTGAATCACTTAGAATCAGTTGAGCTTGAATGGATCTTTAGAATGAGAGCACATGTGGAACCAGGGCTCAACCAGTCTATTAGCATTAAACCAATACTGGATGCACGTATTTAGATGTATTTTTGGATTCAACCATATATATATATATATATATATATATATATATATATATATATATATATATATATATATATATATATTGTATTTTTATATTACATACTATATATATTATTAATATTCCCTCCATTAATGTTTTAAGAGGTAATGAATTATAAGCACTGGACATGACTAAGGACCCAAATTTATACCCTGGGTTTAGATGCATGTTAGTATACGCATTTTAGTAAATAGTGTTTTGATATATTTTATATATTTTTTTACATCGGATAGTGTAATATGATGTTGCAAATTGTGTTTTGTTTAAATTATTAATTTTTAGTTAGTTAATTATTACTTTATATTGCTTATCACATTGTATTTTTTGTATTCAGGATACACATACACACATTTCATTATATATGATTCACTTTATATCTGTCTCTCAACCAGGAGCTGGTTGCCTTAAAATATTGCTTGCTCAATCAATCAATTATTGAATTCAATTATTGAATCCATTATTCAATTATTTGGTTGTGCAGTTAGTTTTTAAGAACTGTTTGAAAATGTGTTTGTGAAATCTAAAGAAGCATGCTTGTGTAGCATGTGAAAGCGCTTATTTTATCTTATTTTGTTTTACTTCGACATTAAATACTGGTTTTATAACATCGTGGTGGTTGTGTCCAGTTTTGGTTTTGATACTTTTCTCTTTGGGAACTACAACCTTCAGACGGTAGCAGCACTTATTTTTCTCTATTTTTCTCTCTTTTTTATAAACAAAAAATCAGAGAATGGGGTTCTGAATTATTAGATCTACAATCCAAACTTTTGTCAGTAAAAGCTGAAAAAAATCAAAATCATTTGGAGATGAAAACGAAAGTAGAAGTATTAAACAATAAATACAATGAAATTCTAACACATAAAACTAGTTTAGCTTTAGAAAAAACTAAAAATGAATACCTTGGCCAAATATCTACATAATTTATCCACAAGAATCAAAATGCAATTAAAAGCTAATAACATTAAAAGTATCTTCCATGAAAAGAAAGGGAAATGTCTTGGATATAGGTGACATTTTTGATGCCTGTAGAAAACATTATATGGAACATTTCCAAAAAGAAAATATACATATCGATCAATTAAATCTAGATGAAAAATGTTCTGATATAAAAATAAAAAAACAGAAACATTAAAACTAGATCTGCAAGCACCCATATCCTACAAAGAAATTACAGATACAATAAAAGAGGGTAAAAATAATAAATCTCCAGGTATAGATAGCATAATTATGGAAATATATCATCTTTTTCCTTCAAAGATACTATGTCACCTCTATAAAACTGTATTAGAAATTCAGTCATAAGCTTTAATACCACCCACTTGGAGATATTCCTTAATCACACCAATCCTAAAGGAAAACAAATCCCCAAACCGCTGTACCTCATATAGACCTATATCATTATTAAATAATGACTATAAGATATTTATGACAATATTAACTAACAGAGTGAAAATACCACGATCCAAACAATAAATAATGATCAAACTGGATTTCTATACCATAGAAACACACATGACAATATTAAAAGGATAAATTCTCTTATATATTATGTTAATAAAGAAAATAAAGAAACACTCATAATTGGCTTAGATATAGGGAAAGCCTTTGATTTCCTAAATTGGGACTATTTATTCAAAATTCTGGTGTTATTTGAATTTCCTCATTCCTTTGTTCATCTACTAAAGAATATATATATATATATATATATATATATATATATATATATATATATATATATATATATATATATATATATATATAGATACATACACAAATAGCTTAGCCTATGTTAAGCTAGGTCCTTTCACCTATGAATCTATACATATAACAAAGAGTACTAAACAAGGATGTCCCATGTCACCAGTTCTCTTTGCTTTGGCTATTGAAATATTGTCAGATTCAATATTTAACAATAAAAAAAAAAGGAGTAGATGTTTATGAACCATACAATTCTAAATTAATGCTCTTTGCTGATGACATATTATTATTATCTAATACAAAAGAGACACTAGAAGAATTAGATATTTTAATTGACACATTTTACAGGACTTCAGGACTCCATTTCAATAAATCAAAATCAACATTTTTTTGTAAATAAAAAAAAAGAATTGCAGACAAAGGGGAATCACATTATAGGGAAAGAAGAATCTACTTTAAAATATTTAGGAATTGAGTTATGCAAGGATAATAATAAATTAGTCTCAAAAACTACTATGATATCATCAATACAATTAAAATATCTGTAGAAAAGTGGAACAAAATAATATTAACATTTGAAGATAGACTACAGTTAATAAAATGGTTTTGCTACCCAAGATTCTATATATAGCTTTGGCGATACAACTGTTAACAGAAATGAATATATTCAAAGAAATAAACTCATGCCTAATAAAATTTTTATGGTTTCCCAAAAGAAACAGAATAGCTTTAATACATCATATCAGACCATGGAAACAGGGAGGATTAAACTTTCCTGATATAGAAACATATATAAAAGCATCAATATCTAAAACAATCTCAGATTGGATAAGTCCAAATTATTCTGCAAATTGGAAAAAAAAAATACTAACTGTAATATCAATAAATGAATTTGGTTTACAAAAAAATGTCAGATAACAGATAAAAACAATTTGCCATGTCACATATTATGCATTAGTATGCAATATAACAACTAAGCCCACTAAAACTCATATGATTATCACATTGACTCATTTAGGAAAATTATTAATGCAAATATAGATTTAAAAATCTGGTTTGATCTTTTAACACCATTCATAGTTACAAATAGCTATCCATATAAAATATACAGAGAAATAATTAATTCCTGGGAACAGAAAGGATTTGTTTGTTGGTTTCAATGTATCAAAGAACTAAAAGTTCTAGATATGCAAACAATAGAAACAACATACAAAATTCCACAACAAGAATGGCTAACTATGCAAAGCATTCTGACATAGTCACAAAATTTATGCAGAATAATTTGTAATTCTTCATTTAAAGAAATACCTAAACTTACAAAATACGCATATGAAATCATATATAATGATTATGACATGGGAAATAGTATTTCAAAATTTTACAAGATATTGATAAATTATAAAACAACACCCAAATCCTCATATTGGAATTATATAACAAAAGGAAACTAATTACAGCTAACTGAAGAAATTAAATCAAATATTTTATTATCAATAAAACATACATCCTTTACACAATACTGGAAAGTTTTTAATTGGAAATGCTTGCACAGAGAATCTGTAACTCCAGATAGAATTACTAAAATGAATTCTTCCACAAATGGAATATGTTGGAGGTGTGAGCAAATACACAATGCAGATTGGAATCACATTTTTTTTTTACTGTGTTAAAATTAAGCCATTTTGGAATGGTATTAAGAACTTTTTACAAGCTTTATTTAATGAATTGTTTAACTTATCTAAAGCTCTAGTATTATTAAATGTGTGCCAAGGTCCTTATTTAAATGTGTCAAATATGTATCTAGTGTGGACAATACTTGCAAGTGCAAGGAAGTGTATAATAAGAAGATGGAAAACAAACACAATACCATACCAACTTTGGAAGACTTCTACAGCCTACTGAAGACTACAGCATTGTTGGAAATTAAAATTAAAGAATTCAGGATACATCCTAAGTCATTTATTAATAATCCAAGGGAAAAAGTCTTATCATTGATTGACATTTTACAATAACTGACCAGATACACTCTAATAACTGGATTGTTATACCTATAAAGTAATAGTATATATTGAGCTCTGTTATAGTGTCAGCCTGATGTAAATAGTGTACATAGTTATTAAGATTTTATATACAAATACAATGGGATTTATTCAACTGTATTTGAAAAATAAAGCATTTTTAAGGGAAAAAGATTGTAGCAACCTGACAGTTCCCCACTGTGTGGGCAGCATTGTACAGAAAGCTGTCTACAAGGCCCACCTCACAAATATGGGTATGTCATCCAGGAACCAGAAGGCCACAACATCTCTATACTCAACCCTTATCAGACGCATTACCGAGTACAATGGCTCCTCTGGCATGTACCTTGCCAAGCAAGTGCAGCAGTTCCAGAGACCACAGAGGTTCCTGACCAGGCAAATACAGAGTCTGCAACACCTATCCTATACAGATAGGCTGAAAGCCCTGTCCCTGTACTCAGACTCATACAGACTGATTACAGGCGACCTGTGTCTGGCATACAAGGACATTTACAAACAAGCCTTGATGGCATTTTTGCATATCCATAAGCCAAACCCCACTCATGCAACATGCATGCAAGGCCCTCACTTGGTCTGTGACATGTATACTACTTTTTGGGCGGATAGTGTAGTGTCTCACACAATACACTGCCTGTAAAATACACTCCCTCCCAATGTCTAGCAAAGTACATGTATAGTCCTCTTGAACAGGAAGCTGAATGACTGCATGGGAAATGGAAAAGACACCTCTGAAATCCTGCGTGTGTCCCAGCTGGACAGGGGAAACAAGTGCTGGCTTTGAAGGGACATGGGGAAAAGTCTGGGATAGGCTTATGAAGGCATCAGGGCCAATAGCCTGATATTTTATAAACCTATGCACCTAGTATTTAACATGTTTCCTGTATGTATTGCAGACTATCCTGCAATGTTGTCTGAAATGAATACCTGTGAGTCTGAATTGTGGAGGTACTGCAGTGATACTGTATTCTCTTGTTCCTTCATCAGTTATTATCACAAATCATTAAACCTTGTCATTGTGTCTGGTCTGTATAGCAGTAAGTCAGCTCTTACAGTACTTGCATATGCACTTGGTGACACTGTATAGCTCACTACAATAGCCTTGGTCTTGGGCACACGTACCATTCTGCTAATACACCCAACACACAGTAGGACTTGTCACCTTTTGTTGAAAGCCTTACAGTAGCTGTGAAAGAGATGGATTGTGGCAGGCAGAACTACCATAAGGTCTGGCCTGAAGGGCCCATAGGTGGCAAAACTGTGCCAGACTTTACCAGGAGAGTGTGTTTGTGTGTGTGTGTGTGTGTGTGTGTGTGTGTGTGTGTGTGTGTGTGTGTGTGTGTGAGTGTGTATGCGTGTATCAGCAAACATGATACTGCAGGGTATTAATTTACATTTGTTGTCTTCCCCTTGCAGGTGAACATGGGGGGTGGTATCTCTCCCCCTCAGAACCTGATGTCAGTGTCTTAGCGGACTCCTATGATGATGATGGTCATAGTGAGGCACAGGTGGGATGGTCGGGGCCTGAATCTGTGCCATTGATTTGTATCCAACTTTCATCCACAATGCCCCTGTGTACAGTCAGTAAGCCTACACATTCCCAGTCCCCAGCAGCCACATATAATGGACAGTTGGAGGGTGGTGGCATCAACAGGTTAGTGTAAATGTAGACACCAGCCATAGCCATAGAGCAGGTGAGATCACACACAGGCAGATGGGCAGGGATTCTCAATGGAGGACTGCTGCCCATCAAGCCCCTGTTGCAAGTGCCACAGCAGTTGTCATCAGATGCATGTTATGGTCCATCATGGAGGGACAGACATGTACTGTTTGCAACACCAGACAGATGCTCAGAGTCACAATTGTAGCACTTTCTGCCATGCGTGATGACCTCCATGGCATTTGTGATGCCATACATCATTTTGCTGATGTTGTGGATAGACAGTGGGGTAAGACATTGTCACTTGTCAACCTTGATATGTCTGTGCTTTAGCATGTGGTGGGAGAAAGGCATCATCCTGGCAGATGTTGGTCAGCAATATGAAAAGCTGAGAGCCCACATGGCTGCGCACATTCATAGTCCCGTAGTGGTAGTACCACCAGCACTACTGAAGGAAAGGTGATGTCTACACCACACCAGGTAAGGCCATAGGCACGTTGTCCTGGCCAGTTCTGTCAGGGACACAGATCCAGAAGACAGCAGTCACCATCAGGGAGTAGTACTTACAACTGTTCTTGTGCCTGGTTTGAGGTGCCAGTGAGACTCCTGGCAAAACCAGTTCCCATGTCCCTGCCTGGAGACGGTGAACCATACATCCTGCCATGTACAGTCCATGGCTGTCCAACATAGCCCTATGTTGGGCATCCACCAAATTGATGGTATGCAGGCAAATACTCACACATCCTAATCATAGGCCAGTCACCACCAGACACACGCAGCTCCTCTGCATGGCCCAGTTGAACCCCACCACTCCACACACACACATACACACACACACGCACACACACACACACACACACACACACACACACACACACACACACACACACACACACACACACACACACACAGACACACAGACACACACACACACACACACACACACACACACACACACACACACACACACACAATGTCAGCCATGTGGCTCAGGCTAGGCCTCGGGCAATCCCACACCACACCCTTTGCATGTGATGATAGTTGTGCCACAACTATGCTATCTATACTATTGATGCAGGGACATGCTCAAATGAGTCTGATGCACAGGGTGAATATAGTACAGTGTAGCTATGTAATGCTGTGTAAGGTGCTGTCTGTCTGCAATAGTTATGGTTACACATTGAGGTGTATATACCTTGTTAGCCATGATGCACTATTGCTATTAGTACTTCTGACTGACTGCAGTGTCATGTATTGTATTCTGTTTGTGTTCCAGTTGTCTGTGTGTCTTCAGGCTGTGGGCCTGCTGACAGCAGTAATTATGAGTAAGTTAGAGTGGAAACACAGTGACCATTTCATAGCCAAGGTACAGTTGTATATGTACATGTTTACCAGGTGTGTTTGCATGCAACAATGTTTGAGGGGCAATTCTGCCAGACAGTCTGACCTTGCATACATAGCCTTGACACAGCCAGCTAACATTCATACATGTCACCTGGTTGTTCTGTGCGACCACAGACTCACACATATAGAGGAGGTTAGTTGAGTACTGGCACTAGGAGCCCTCACAAGCTTAGCCATTACTTTAGCTGCAAAAAATTCAGCTATCAGTACCTGCTGCTGCTGCCATTTCTGCCCCATCCACTCAATCTTCATGCAGTTGATGACAGTATGCCTGGTATCATGTATGACAGGTTTGGGGTATGTATTCCTGACACAGGTCAGCCTTTGTTAGTCTAACCTGACAATCACCGCCATGTGTGTCTGTTAACTCATATGCACCTCTGGCCTCTGATGCTGGTAGAGCACACAGAGGCATAGTCCTGTACATGGGGCACCTGATGAAGGGCTGCACATAGCCCCTACCTGCACAGTCTTATGAATGATAGCACTAGATACATAATATAAATAGCCCAGAGGTAATGCAGTGTGGCAGTGTCTGCCAGTACTATTCAAGTGGGTGACAATTGCAGGGGCTGTTAGGATTGCCATTGGTGGGATCAGAGGCCCTTAACATCACACACACACACACACACACACACACACACACACACACACACACACACACACACACACACACCGCTGCATGGGAACATGCATTGAAACACACATGCACATGGAGGTGACCTACCCATCTATTTATGAACAATGCACAGTGATATGACCATTGCATGCACCACAGTGGTTTGGTATTAGAAACTGTGTAACTGAGCTTGTACGGAGGATGGCATCTGTATGAGATGAAACTAGGTTGGCAGTGGGGGAGTTCCAAGGGTTGAAGAGGCAGAGAAAATGGTATAGCCATCACATACAGACAGTAAAGAAAGCTACAGGGGCTGTGCATACAGAAACACATACACAGTTGCCAAAAGACAAACTAGTAACCGTATGTATCCACTTGTACGTACTATAATGCTATGTACATATGACATGATCCACATAGATTATATGCCTGGGGCATAACACACAACTTCTTACAACAAGTAATCTTGTGAATGAACACATGGATGGTGGGATAACCCACCAGACACAGCGATTGGTCTCATCTACTGCTCCTACAAACCTGCACAAGTGATAGAATGACAGACTTTGTATCAGTATGATGTGTCAGTCAGATGTGATGTCTGATGCTGGCATGTGTGTCACTATGGTAACTGTGACATATTTGGCAATGATATCACAGGAATGCTCATTGTTAGGGGACACAGACCACATATATGTGGCAAACATGTGGATATTCCATGCACATCTGTACAGATGACTGGTATGGGCTGTATAGTTTCACATGGTGCATGTCAGACAGGTGCTATTAACAGGCTCTTTAAAGTAATGTCAGGGGTAGGGGGTCAACAGGCCTTAAAATGGTATAACCTACACACACAACAGCCACAGGGAATATGCTTCACCCACACTAATACAGTTGTCAGTGTTGAGGTTAGATCTTCAACCTATCTAATTATTTGCACTATAGAATTACTCAGTTATTGTACATGTCACATAGCTCAGAGGGCTGGCAAGTGTATACAGGTGGCATGGATATGTTAAATAACTGTGTGCTATAATCTTTTACTGAGGTTTTATATATGGTACATCCTTCTTTAGTGTGATTGAATTGCTTGTCATCTATCTTTCATGTAAATATTAATTGCTTATAAAATAAGTAGACAATTATATTGTATTAGAATTCTGTCTAATATACAATAGTACTATATCTGTTCAAAAAATAAATATTGCTTATTCCTATTACAAATCTCCATATGATAATTCAATTTATGGAGCTCAGATGTTCTGGATTGTCAAGGTATGAGTGATAATCTGATGGATTTAGGTTTATCCATCAGATTAGGAATGATTACATTCCACGGCTAGTGCAGATCTTAGTTTTGTTAACATTTATTAGTTTAAATTTGTTATTTCACAAAAACATTTTTAGTATGCCTGACCAAAACATTACTTTATTGGTAAACAAAGTTTAAAACTGATAATTTCCTTTAAAAGCTCAAACATATACTTTATAGTTATCAGAGGAAAATGTTTAATAGACACAATAAAACAAAAAATTCATAGTCTAAATAACCTAAGATGGATTTAACTTTATTATCTTTAAATACCAATGGCTTAAACAATCCTTGCAAGAGATCAAATCTACTGAAATATTTAAAACTGAACAAAGCACAAATTGCCTTCCTTCAAGAAACTCATTTCAAAATAAATGACAATTACAAATGGAATCCTAAGGAATATATGATATTGATGCAATCCACTTATAAGACAAAGACAAAAGGGGTAACAATTTTATGGAAAAAAATGTGATTATCACAGAAATAATTAATAAGTATGAAGATAAAGAAGGCCTTATGGCATTAGTAATAGTTAAATATAATAACAGAATATGGACCCTAGCAAATCTATACTGGTTCCAAGCATTTGATCAGGAACTGTTAAAAATACTTGGATTTCATTTCCAATAATTATAAAGGCAACTTAATATTAGGAGAAGATTTTAACTGTATATTTGATATTTCTGAAACTACAAATAAAAAAAAATGATGTGTACATCTGCTGTATCAAAAGCTTTAAACAAGTGGGTAGAATCATTTCATCTTGCAGATACTTTAAAATTTAAAGAAGATAAATCTTTGTTGTTTTCCCATCAAGATCACAGATTTAGTGCCCAAACTAGAATAGATAAAATATTTGCTGCCCATGACTTACATTTTAAAATCATTAATTTCTCAATCACTCCCTGCCCCTTTTCAGACCACAGTTCATTGATACTAAAACTTAAAAATGGGTACAAACCATTAATCATTAACTCCAGAATTCCAGAATATATAACTAAAATTACAGTGTTGAAACCCTGGTTATTATTTGGATTAGAGTTCTTCTTAGATATTATTTACACCACAGAGATAAATAAAATAATGATATGGGACTCATTAAAAGCTTACATATATGGTAAAACCCTAACTTGGTATAAACAAAAAAATCAGAGAATGGGTTACTGAATTATTAGATCTACAATCCAAACTTTTGTCAGTAAAAGCTGAAAAAAAATCAAAATCATTTGGAGATGAAAAAGAAAGTAGAAGTATTAAACAATAAATACAATGAAATTTTAACACATAAAACTAGTTTAGCTTTAGAAAAACTAAAAATGAATACCTTGGCCAAATATCTACATAATTTATCCACAAGAATCAAAATGCAATCAAAAGCTAATAACATTAAAAGTATCTTCCATGAAAAGAAAGGGAAAATGTATTGGATATAGGTGACATTCTTGATGCCTATAGAAATCATTATATGGAACATTTCCAAAAAGAAAATATACATATTGATCAATTAAATCTAGATAAAAATGTTCTGATATAAAAATAAAAAAACAGAAAAATTAAAACTAGATCTGCAAGCACCAATATCCTACAAAGAAATTAGAGATACAATAAAAAAGGGTAAAAATAATAAATCTCCAGGTATACATGGCATAATTATGGAAATATATCATCTTTTTCCTTCAAAGATACTATGTCTCTTCTATAAAACTGTATTAGAAATGCAGTCACAAGCTTTAATACCACCCACTTGGAGATATTCCTTAATCACACCAATCCTAAAGGAAAACAAATGCCCAAACCTCTGTACCTCATATAGACCTATATCATTATTAAATAATGACTATAAGATATTTATGACAATATTAACTAACAGAATGAAAATACCGCTATCCAAACAATAAATAATGATCAAACTGGATTTCTATACCAGAGACACACACATGACAATATTAAAAGGATAAATTCTCTTATATATTATGTTAATAAAGAAAATAAAGAAACACTCATAATTGGCTTAGATATAGAGAAAGCCTTTGATTTCCTAAATTGGGACTATTTATTAAAAAATTCTGGTGTTATTTGAATTTCCTCATTCCTTTGTTCATCTACTAAAGAATATATATATATATATATATATATATATATATATATATATATATATATATATATAGATACATACATACACAAATAATTTAGCCTATGTTAAGCTAGGTCCTTTCACCTCTGAAGCTATACATATAACAAAAAGTACTAAACAAGAATGTCCCATGTCAGCAGTTCTCTTTGCTTTGGCTATTGAAATATTGTCAGATTCAATATGTAACAATAAAAAAAAAACAAAGGAGTAGATGTTTATGAACCATACAATTCTAAATTAATGCTTTTTTCTGATGACATATTATTATTATCTAATACAAAAGAGACACTAGAAGAATTAGATATTTTAATTGACACGTTTTACAGGACTTCAGGACTCCATTTCAATAAATCAAAATCAACATTTTTTTGTAAATAAAAAAAAGAATTGCAGACAAAGGGGAATCACATTATAGGGAAAGAATAATCTACTTTAAAATATCTAGGAATTGAGTTATGCAAGGATAATAATAAATTAGTCTCAAAAACTTCTATGATATCATCAATACAATTAAAATATCTGTAGAAAAGTGGAACAAAATAATATTAACATTTGAAGATATACTACAGTTAATAAAAATGGTTTTGCTACCCAAGATTCTATATATAGCTTTGGCAATACAACTGTTAACAGAAATGAATATATTCAAAGAAATAAACTCATGCCTAATAAAATTTTTAAGGTTTACCAAAAGAAACAGAATAGCTTTAATACATCATATCAGACCATGGAAACAGGGAGGATTAAACTTTCCTGATATAGAAACATATATAAAAGCATCAATATCTAAAACAATCTCAGATTGGATAAGTCCAAATTATTCTGCAAATTGGAAAAAAAAATACTAACTGTAATATCAATAAATGAATTTGGTTTACAAAAAAATGTCAGATAACAGATAAAAACAATTTGCCATGTCACATATTATGCATTAGTATGCAATATAACATAACTAAGCCCACTAAAACTCATATGATTATTACATTGACTCATTTAGGAAAATTATTAATGCAAATATAGATTTAAAAATCTGGTTTGATCTTTTAACACCATTCATAGTTACAAAGAGCTATCCATATAAAATATACAGAGAAATAATTAATTCCTGGGAACAGAAAGGATTTGTTTGTTGGTTTCAATGTATCAAAGAACTAAAAGTTCTAGATATGCAAACAATAGAAACAACATACAAAATTCCACAACAAGAATGGCTAACTATGCAAAGCATTCTGACATAGTCACAAAATTTATGCAGAATAATTTGTAATTCTTCATTTAAAGAAATACCTAAACTTACGAAATACGCATATGAAATCATATATAATGATTATGACATGGGAAATAGTATTTCAAAATTTTACAAGATATTGATAAATTATAAAACAACACCCAAATCCTCATATTGGAATTATATAACAAAAGGAAACTAATTACAGCTAACTGAAGAAATTAAATCAAATATTTTATTATCAATAAAACATACATCCTTTACACAATACTGGAAAGTTTCTAATTGGAAATGCTTGCACAGAGAATCCGTAACTCCAGATAGAATTACTAAAATGAATTCTTCCACAAATGGAATATGTTGGAGGTGTGAGCAAATACGCAATGCAAATTGGAATCACATTTTTTTTACTGTGTTAAAATTAAGCCATTTTGGAATGGTATTACGAACTTTTTACAAGCTTTATTTAATGAATTGTTTAACTTATCTAAAGCTCTAGTATTATTAAATGTGTTAAAACACAAGGAACGCCCAAAAAGCACAAAAGAAAAACGCTGAAAGGCAGATAAAAGCCTGCGGTAATGTAATGTAATGTGATAGCTAAAAAGCTAAAACAACAGTTCTAAAACAATGTAAACTTCAAAGCAGCCTATGAAGGCAACAGTTTAAACAGCATAAACTCCAAAGAAGCCGGTATTAGCGTAAAATGATTTAATTTCCACTTTCGTCACGCCTTCATCAGAATACAAAAAATACTACTACTAAAATACTTTAAATAGCCATTCCAATCAATCAATTAACATTGAATAAAACTTAAAATACAAGTCACAAAACTGCATTTATAAAAAGTAAGTCTTTAAATCAATGCCTAAACCTTTATCAATATTTAATTTACGATCTTTTAAAAAACATTTCACGTTGATGCTTTCATTTAACCCTGGATGAATATCAGACTTTAATCTAATCTGCCACAGACATTCTCTTTGCTCAATATAATTTTTGAAATCTCCCGCCCTTTTATCTGAAGTACATTTTTCTAAAATAGAAAATAAAAACTTATTAAAACTAGGACATATTATAGAATGCTTATATAAAGCATTGTTACTATCTTTAGCCTTAATGGCATACAGATGTTCCTTAATCCTAGTGGCTAAAGACCTAGTCGTCATGCCTACATAAAAAGCTGGACATGACGAACAAATACTAACATAGACTACTCCTGTGGTATTACAATTCATGAAGTCAGAGACTTCTATAATTTTATCAGAACTAGCAATATCAATAAAAGGTCCTTCTGAAATGTACCTACAGATTTTACAATTAAAACACCGAAACATTCCTTTTTTCCTACCTACAGAAACAAGTTCTTTGTTTTGGTGGTGTTCAAAAATATTTTTCAAAGTATTTGTTTTGCGTAATGCAAAATGTGGCTGGTTACCTACAATACCAAAAATCTCTCTATTACCTTGTAACACTTTCCAATTGGTTTGTATAACTTTCTTAATTTTGTTACTGTCTAAACTCATGTCCAAAGAACAAATGATGTTTTTATTATTATCTTCTAATCTATTGATTTCATTAAAAACAATTTTCTCATCATGTAAGATAGCGATAAATTGATTAGATCGTTTATTAAACACTTCATAGGCTGTATCAACTAAAATATGTTTTTTATATCCACGTTGAATAAATAAATCAATAATAAATTTTAACTCAGAAATGAATACATCTTCTTTTGTGGTCATACGACAGGCACGGATAAATTGCCCTCTTGGAATATTTTTCTTAATATATCCAGGGTGCCCACTGTTGTTATGTAAATGTCCATTCGTAAAAGTTGCTTTTCTATGAATTTTACTATGAAATGCCTGCTCATCGTTGTCCCACCAAACATGTACATCCAAAAAGTTGGCTGCTGTGCCAACATCACCTAAGGTGAATTTGATGAAGCTGGATAGAGAATTAGCTGCATTAATAAATGAACGTACAGTTTCAATATTACCGTCTATTATAAACAATAAATCGTCAATAAATCTACAATAGAAAAGAACATTAAATTTCTCTTTCAAAATTTTAAAACAATCCAATTCCCACCATGCCATAACAATGTTAGCAAAAGCGGGGGCTGCAGATGACCCCATGGCTACACCACGTTTCTGTCTATAATAATTTTGTTCAAACATAAAAAAATTATTTTCTAAAACAATCTCCATAAGTCTGCACAAAACTACAATAATAGAATTAGTAAATAACTTTTTGTTGGTAAGATAATTACGTAATGCCTCAACCCCTTCAACATGAGGAATACAGGAATATAAACTCACTACATCCATAGTGAATATAATGTGTTTGGATGGATCAAAAATGCTATCACTTTTTCTTTTTAAAAAAATGTTAAATTTTTCCAAAAAATGCCAGGAATCCTTTATATAAGATGTGTTTTCATAAATCACTGGTCCTAATAATGCATCAATAACAAGGGAAATACCCTCCGTTACTGAATGTGGAGATGACACAATCAAACGTAATGGTGGATCAAGAATGTTTTTGTGCGTTTTTGGCACACCAAAAATGACCCCTATTTTTGGTTTCTCAATGAGGCAAAAATTGTATAATTTAAAATTAATCTCACTGGACATTAATGCAGCATATAAATGTGCGTGTACTACTTTGAAATTTTTTAATATAGTGTGATAGGGGACCAATTCATACTCATCAGTGTTGTTCAATAGTTTTAACATGGCCAAACCATACTGGTCCTTTCTCATGACAACTATGTTGGACCCCTTATCACTCTTCATGAATCTTAGTTTGCCTGAAAGTAACTTTAAGTTAACTAATGCCTTCCTTTCATTTTTGTTTAAATTATCAGTAAAATGAATGTTAGACTTAAATAAACACTCCATGTCCTTAATGCATATCTCCTCAAAGGTCTTAATGGTATGGTGAAGATTAGGGGTATAGCAAGAAGGTTTATTAAAAAAACCATTATGTTCAGGAATGTCATGCATTAAAAACGACAGATTAATTTTCCTTGTATATTTTTTTAAATCAACTATAGTTTTACTAAAATCTGCCCTTTTATTAGGAATGAAATTCAGACCATAACTAAGAATTTTCAATTCAGATTCATCAAAAGAATGTCCAGATAGATTGATAATGTTAAAATTGTCAGAGCTGTTGTTGTTATTTAACATTCGTCCCCCGACGAATTCGAACCCAAAAAAGTACGGCTTCTTGTCAGAATAGAACTCTTCTGGTTCTCCACTTCGGCACCTTTCTTTCTGTTCTTTTGGCTTACAAATGGTTCAACAATATCATTAGATTTGTTACTAGTTATATTGGTAATAGGAGCATTAAACAAATTCCTGGTTGTAGAATTTAACTTGTCATTGTTGGTAGTTTGTCTCTCCTGAGAATCATCTCTTAACATACTTAAACAAGAGGCACTGGTAGCTGCTAATGGTGGAAATTCAGTGCTATAATTACCGGAATTTTTGCTATAATCAGTCCCTGAAATAATCCCCAAACCAGTTTTCTTTGATAAAACAGTTGAATGATTGGGTTGAACAATTTTGTTAGCTCCAGCTCGATGTGTATTATAGACAGATTGCCCATGTGGAAAACCTTCACGATTCCTTAAATTGGGAGCAAAGTGACTGTAAGCTGTTCGATTTTGATAACATGCTATGTCTCTTTCCATTTTGGATTGCTTTCTGTTTGTTACCAATTTGGAATGTTCACAAAGCTCTTTTGAGAAAAAACTATATAGCGCATCCATATCGTCGTCATGCACATGTTCTTTTAAAGATAACTCAAGTTCTTTAATGTCATTAATAATTAAGGACATTTTTTCTACGTTATTGTCAATAAGTAATTGTAGAAAACGAAGACCTGCTTCGTTAAAAAAAGAAACCAAGCAGTCAAACATAGGATGCCCAATAGTAATGCCGTTAGGGCATTTAAAGAAGCGTAGACCTTTGGGGACTATCGCCATTTCAATACACTTCATAAAATAACAGTTTTCTACATCTAGAGATTTATATCTTTTTAAAAATTTAAGTAATATATCTCGCTTAGAACTCACCAAATTGTCATTACTAATAGGTACAAA
Organism: Protopterus annectens; assembly: GCF_019279795.1. Classification (NCBI taxonomy): domain Eukaryota; kingdom Metazoa; phylum Chordata; order Ceratodontiformes; family Protopteridae; genus Protopterus; species Protopterus annectens. The sequence goes on from NC_056727.1 coordinate 818,805,085, forward strand.
TCCTTTACATGTATTGAAAGGATTATCACTGTGATTTAACAGTCCAGCAAAATTAGTGTAGTTACCGTGGTTAGAATTCGTCATGTTTCCCATGCTGTCCGTGGATCTTGAAACAGTGGAAGCTGGTCTGTCTGGAATGAATGCTGCCGATATAGTCCTAGATTCTCCATTCGACCTAGGAACCGCAGTAGCCTCCGTGGAATCGCTAGCTTTCCCTACTAAGAATTTTAAAGCACTTTGTATATCCAACAATGTTGTGAGAAACAAATGATTCAGTTTGTCAGACTCCTTGTCCATCCTAGATGTCGGGGTAGAATGTACCGACATATTAGTCAAAGTATCGTCCGCTGCTTCTGCCATGGGTGAAGGAACCAAACTGATAAAACACAAGGAACGCCCAAAAAGCACAAAAGAAAAACGCTGAAAGGCAGATAAAAGCCTGCGGTAATGTAATGTAATGTGATAGCTAAAAAGCTAAAACAACAGTTCTAAAACAATGTAAACTTCAAAGCAGCCTATGAAGGCAACAGTTTAAACAGCATAAACTCCAAAGAAGCCGGTAATAGCGTAAAATGATTTAATTTCCGCTTTCGTCACGCCTTCATCAGAATACAAAAAATACTACTACTAAAACACTTTAAATAGCCATTCCAATCAATCAATTAACATTGAATAAAACTTAAAATACAAGTCACAAAACTGCATTTATAAAAAGTAAGTCTTTAAATCAATGCCTAAACCTTTATCAATATTTAATTTACGATCTTTTAAAAAACATTTCACGTTGATGCTTTCATTTAACCCTGGATGAATATCAGACTTTAATCTAATCTGCCACAGACATTCTCTTTGCTCAATATAATTTTTGAAATCTCCCGCCCTTTTATCTGAAGTACATTTTTCTAAAATAGAAAATAAAAACTTATTAAAACTAGGACATATTATAGAATGCTTATATAAAGCATTGTTACTATCTTTAGCCTTAATGGCATACAGATGTTCCTTAATCCTAGTGGCTAAAGACCTAGTCGTCATGCCTACATAGGCATTGATTTAAAGACTTACTTTTTATAAATGCAGTTTTGTGACTTGTATTTTAAGTTTTATTCAATGTTAATTTTTTGTATTCTGATGAAGGCGTGACGAAAGCGGAAATTAAATCATTTTACGCTATTACCGGCTTCTTTGGAGTTTATGCTGTTTAAATTATTAAATGTGTGCCAAGGTCCTCATTTAAATGTGTCAAATATGTATCTAGTATGGACAATACTTGCAAGCGCAAGAAAGTGTATAACAAGAAGATGGAAAACAAACACAATACCAACTTTGGAAGACTTCTACAGCCTACTGAAGACTACAGAATTGTTGGAAATTAAAATTAAAGAATTCAGGATATATCCTAAGTCATTTATTAATAATCCAAGGGAAAAAGTCTTATCATTGATTGACATTTTACAATAACTGACCAGATACACTCTAATAACTGGATTGTTATACCTATAAAGTAATAGTATATATTGAGCTCTGTTATAGTGTCAGCCTGATGTAAATAGTGTACATAGTTTTTAAGATTTTATATACAAATACAATGGGATTTATTCAACTGTATTTGAAAAATAAAGCATTTTTAAGGGAAAAGATTGTAGTAACCTGACAGTTCCCCACTGTGTGGGCAGCATTGTACAGAAAGCTGTCTACAAGGCCCACCTCACAAATATGGGTATGTCATCCAGGAACCAGAAGGCCACAACATCCCTATACTCCACCCTTATCAGACGCATTACCGAGTACAATGGCTCCTTTGGCATGTACCTTGCCAAGCAAGTGCAGCAGTTCCAGAGACCACAGAGGTTCCTGACCAGGCAAATACAGAGTCTGCAACACCTATCCTATACAGATAGGCTGAAAGCCCTGTCCCTGTACTCAGACTCATACAGACTGATTACAGGCGACCTGTGTCTGGCATACAAGGACATTTACAAACAAGCCTTGATGGCATTTTTGCATATCCATAAGCCAAACCCCACTCATGCAACATGCATGCAAGGCCCTCATTTGGTCTGTGGCATGTATACTACTTTTTGGGCGGATAGTGTAGTGTCCCACACAATACACTGCTTGTAAAATATACTCCCTCCCAATGTCTAACAAAGCACATGTATAGCCCTCTTGAACAGGAAGGTGAATGACTGAATGGGAAATGGAAATGACACCTCTGGAATCCTGTATGTGTCCCAGCTGGACAGGGGAAACAAGTGTTGGCTTTGAAGGGACATGGGCAAAAGTCTGGGATAGGCTTATGAAGGCATCAGGGCCAATAGCCTGGTATCATTTTATGAACCTATGCACCTAGTATTTTACATGTTTCCTGTATGTATTGCAGACTGTCCTGCAATGTTGCCTGAAATGAATACCTGTGAGTCTGAACTGTGTGGATACTGCAGTGATACTGTATTCTCTTGTTCCTTCATCAGTTATTATCACAAATCATTAAACCTTGTCATTGTGTCTAGTCTGTATAGCAGTAAGTCAGCTTTTACAGCAGTTGCATAGGCACTTGGTGACACTGTATAGCTCACTCTAATAGCCTTGGTCTTGGTAACACTTACCACGCTTCTAATATGCCTCAACCTTTTGTTGAGGGCCTTACAGTAGCTGTGAAAGAGATGGATTGTGGCAGGCAGAACTACCATAAGATCTGGCCAGAAGAGCCCATAGGTGGCAAAACTGTGCGAGACTTTACCAGGAGAGTGTGTGTGCATGTGTGTGTGTGTGTGTGTGTGTGTGTGTGTGTGTGTGTGTGTGTGTGTGTGTGTGAGAGTGTGTATGCGTGTATCAGGAAACATAAAACTGCAGGGTATTAATTTACATATGTTGTCTTCCCCTTGCAGGTGAACATGGGGGGTGGTGTCTCTCCCCCTCACAACCTGATGTCAGTGTCTTAGCGGACTCCCATGATGGTGATGGTCATAGTGAGGCACAGGGGTGGTTGTCGGGGCCTGAATCGGTGCCAATGGTTTGTATCCACCTTTCATCCACAGTGCCCCCATGTACAGTCAGTATGCCTACACATACCAAGTCCCCAGCAGCCACATATAATGGACAGTTGGAGGGTGGTGGCATGGAACAGGTTAGTGTAAGTGTAGACACCATACATAGCCAGAGCGCAGGTGAGATAACACACAGGCAGATGGGCAGGGATTCTCAATGGAGAACTGCTGCCCATCAAGCCCCTGTTGCAAGTGCCACAGCAGTTGTCATCAGATGCATGTTATGGTCCATCATAGAGGGACAGACATGCAATCATTGCAACACCAGACAGATGCTCAGAGTCATGAATGTAGCACTTCCTGCCATGCGTGATGACCTCCATGGCATTTGTGATGCCATACATCATTTTGCTGATGTCGTGGATAGACAGTGGGTAAGACGTTGTCACTGCTCAACCATGTCTGTTCTTTAGCATGTGGTGGGAGAAAGGCATCATCCAGGTAGGCGTTGGTCAGCAACATGAAAAGCTGAGAGCCCACATGCCTGTGCACATTCACAGTCTCGAGTGGTAGTATCACCAGCACTACTGAAGGAAGGGTGCTGTCTATACTGCACCAGATAAGGCCATAGGCACAATGTCCTGGCCATCCCATCAGGGACGCAGATCCAGAAGACAGCAGTCACCATCAGGGAGTAGTACTGCAACTGTTCTTGGGCCTGGTTTGAGGTGCCAGTGAGACTCCTGGCAGAACCAGTTCCCGTATCCCTGCTTGGAGACAGTGAACCATACATCCTGCCATGTACAGTCCATGGCTGTCCAACATAGCCCTCTGTTGGGCATCCACCAGGCTTCATGGTATGCAGGCAAACACTCACACATCCCAATCATAGGCCAGTCACCACCAGACACACACAGCTCCTCTGCATGGCCCAGTTGAACCCCACCACTCCAGACACACACACACACACACACACACACACACACACACACACACACACACACACACACACACACACACACACACACACACACACCTCTTGTTCCTTCATCAGTTATTATCACAAATCATTAAACCTTGTCATTGTGTCTAGTCTGTATAGCAGTAAGTCAGCTTTACAGCAGTTGCATAGGCACTTGGTGACACTGTATAGCTCACTCTAATAGCCTTGGTCTTGGTAACACTTACCACGCTTCTAATATGCCTCAACCTTTTGTTGAGGGCCTTACAGTAGCTGTGAAAGAGATGGATTGTGGCAGGCAGAACTACCATAAGATCTGGCCAGAAGAGCCCATAGGTGGCAAAACTGTGCGAGACTTTACCAGGAGAGTGTGTGTGCATGTGTGTGTGTGTGTGTGTGTGTGTGTGTGTGTGTGTGTGTGTGTGTGTGTGTGTGTGAGAGTGTGTATGCGTGTATCAGGAAACATAAAACTGCAGGGTATTAATTTACATATGTTGTCTTCCCCTTGCAAGTGAACATGGGGGGTGGTGTCTCTCCCCCTCACAACCTGATGTCAGTGTCTTAGCGGACTCCCATGATGGTGATGGTCATAGTGAGGCACAGGGGTGGTTGTCGGGGCCTGAATCGGTGCCAATGGTTTGTATCCACCTTTCATCCACAATGCCCCCATGTACAGTCAGTATGCCTACACATACCAAGTCCCCAGCAGCCACATATAATGGACAGTTGGAGGGTGGTGGCATGGAACAGGTTAGTGTAAGTGTAGACACCATACATAGCCAGAGCGCAGGTGAGATAACACACAGGCAGATGGGCAGGGATTCTCAATGGAGAACTGCTGCCCATCAAGCCCCTGTTGCAAGTGCCACAGCAGTTGTCATCAGATGCATGTTATGGTCCATCATAGAGGGACAGACATGCAATCATTGCAACACCAGACAGATGCTCAGAGTCATGAATGTAGCACTTCCTGCCATGCGTGATGACCTCCATGGCATTTGTGATGCCATACATCATTTTGCTGATGTCGTGGATAGACAGTGGGTAAGACGTTGTCACTGCTCAACCATGTCTGTTCTTTAGCATGTGGTGGGAGAAAGGCATCATCCAGGTAGACGTTGGTCAGCAACATGAAAAGCTGAGAGCCCACATGCCTGTGCACATTCACAGTCTCGTAGTGGTAGTATCACCAGCACTACTGAAGGAAGGGTGCTGTCTATACTGCACCAGATAAGGCCATAGGCACAATGTCCTGGCCATCCCATCAGGGACGCAGATCCAGAAGACAGCAGTCACCATCAGGGAGTAGTACTGCAACTGTTCTTGGGCCTGGTTTGAGGTGCCAGTGAGACTCCTGGCAGAACCAGTTCCCGTATCCCTGCTTGGAGACAGTGAACCATACATCCTGCCATGTACAGTCCATGGCTGTCCAACATAGCCCTCTGTTGGGCATCCACCAGGCTTCATGGTATGCAGGCAAACACTCACACATCCCAATCATAGGCCAGTCACCACCAGACACACACAGCTCCTCTGCATGGCCCAGTTGAACCCCACCACTCCAGACACACACACACACACACACACACACACACACACACACACACACACACACACACACACACACACACACACACACACACACACACACACACACACACACACACACACACAGACACACACACATGATGTCAGCCATATGGGTCAGGCTAGGCCTCTGGCAATCCCGCATCACACCCTTTGCATGTGATGATACTTGTGCCACAACTATGTTATCTATACTATTGATGCAGGGACATGCTCATATGGGTCTGATGCACAGGGTGAATATAGTACAGTTTAGCTATGTAATGCTGTGTAAGGTGCTGTCTGCTGGCAATAGTTATGGGTACACATTGAGGTGTATGTACCTTGTTAGCCATAATGCACTATTAGATGCAACAATGTGTGAGGGGAAATTCTGCCAGACAGTGTGACCATGCATACATACCCTTGACACAGCCAGCTAACCTTCATACATGTCACCTGGGTGTTCTGTACGACCACAGACTCACACATATAGAGGAGGTTACTTGAGTACTGACATTAGGAACCCTCACAAGCTTAGCCATTACCTTAGCTGCAACAAATTCAGCTATCAGCACCTGTTGCTATTGCCATTTCTGTCCGATCCACTCAATCTTCATGCAGTTAATGACAGTATGTCTGGTATCATGTATGACAGGTTTGGGGTATGTATTCCTGACACAGGTCAGCCTGTGTTAGTCTAACCTGACTATCACCACCTTGTATGTCTATTAACTCATATGCACCTCTGGCCTCTCATGCTGGTAGAGCACACAGAGGCATAGTCCTGTACTTGGGGCACCTGATGAAGGGCTGCACATAGCCCCTACCTGCACAATCTTATGAATGATAGCACTAGATACATATTATAAATAGCACAGAGGTAATGCAGTGTGGCAGTGTCTGCCACTACTATTCAAGTGGGTGACAATTGCAGGGGCTGTTAGGATTGCCAGAGATGGGATCAGATGCCATTAACATGTAAGAGCCATCTCTCTCACACACACACACACACACATACACACACACACACACACACACACACACACACACACACACACACACACACACACACACACACACACACACACACACACACACACACACACACACACACACACACACACACCACTGCATGGGAACATGCATTGAAAGACACATGCACATGGAGGTGACATTTCTCAGAGTAGGTGACCTTCCCATCTATTTATGAACAATGCACATTGATATGACCATTGCATGCACTACAGTGGTTTGGTATTAGAAACTGTGTAACTGAGCTTGTACGGTGGATGGCATCTATATGGGATGAAACTAGGTTGGCAGTGGGGGAGTTCCCAGGGTGGAAGAGGCACACAAAATGGTATAGCCATCACATACACACAGTAAAGAAAGACACAGGTGCTGTGCATACAGAAACACATACACAGTTGCCATTAGACAAATTAGTAACCCAATGTATCCACTTGTATGTACTATAATACTACGTACATATGACATGCTCCACATAGATTATATGCCTAGGACATAACACAAAACTTCTTACAACAAGTATTCTTTTGAATGAACACATGGATGGTGGGATAACCCACCAGAAACTGCAATTGGTCTCATCTACTGCTCCTACAAACTTGCACAAGTGATAGAGTGACAGACTTTGTATCAGCATGATGTGTCAGTAAGGTATGATGTTTGATGCTGGCATGTGTGTCACTATGGTAACTGTGACATATTTGGCAATGATATCACAGGAATGCTCATTGGTAGGGGACACAGACCACATATAGGTTGCAAACATGTGGATATTCCATGCACATCTGTACAGATGACTGGTATGGGCTGTATAGTTTCACATGGTGCATGTGAGACAGATGCTATTAACAGGCTCTTTAAAGTAATGTCAGAGGTAGGGGGTCAACAGACCTTAAAATGGTATAACCTATACACACAACAGCCACAGGGAATATGCTTCACCCATACTACTACAGTTGTCAGTATTGAGGTTAGAACTTCAACCTATCTAATTATTGGCACTATAGAATTACTCAGTTATTGTACATGCCACATAGCTTAGAGGGCTGACAAGTGTATACAGGTGGCGTGGATATGTTAAATAACTGTTTGCTATAATCTTTTACTGAGGTTTTATATATGGTACATCCTACTTTAGTATGATTGAATTGCTTGTCATCTATCTTTTATGTAAATATTAATTGCTTATAAAATAAGTAGACAATTATATTGTATTAGAATTCTGTCTAATCTACGATAGTTCTGTATCTGTTCAAAAAATAAATATTGCTTATTCCTATTACAAATATTCTCCATATGATAATTCAATTTATGGAACTCAGATGGTCTGGATTGTCAAGGTATGAGTGATAATCTGATGGATTTAGGTTTATCCATCAGATTAGGAATGATTTTCATTCCATGGCTAGTGCAGATCTTAGTTTTGTTAACATTTATTAGTTTAAATTTGTTATTTCACAAAAACATTTTTAGTATGCCTGACCAAAACATTACTTTATTGGTAAACAAAGTAAACAAAGTATAAAACTGATAATTTCCTTTAAAAGCTCAGACATATACTTTATAGTTATCAAAGGAAAATGCTTAATAGACACAATAAAACAAAAAATACATAGTCTAAATAACCTAAGATGGATGTAACTTTATTATCTTTAAATACCAATGGCTTAAACAATCCTTGCAAGAGATCAAATCTGCTGAAATATTTAAAACTGAACAAAGCACAAATTGTCTTCCTTCAAGAAACTCATTTCAAAATAAATGACAATTACAAATGGAATCCTAAGGAATATATGATATTGGTGCAATACACTTATAAGACAAAGACAAAAGGAGTAACAATTTTATGGAAAACAAATGTGATTATCCCAGAAATAATTAATAAGTATGAAGATAAAGAAGGCCTTATGGCATTAGTAACAGTTAAATATAATAACAGAATATGGACCCTAGCAAATCTATACTGGTTTCCAGGCATTGGATCAGGAACTGTTAAAAATACTTGGATTTCACTTCCAATAATTATAAAGGCAACTTAATATTAGGAGGAGATTTTAACTGTATATTTGATATTTGTGAAACTACAAATAAAAGACCGCTGTGTACATCTGCTGTATCAAAAGCTTTAAACAAGTGGGTAGAATCATTTCATCTTGTAGATACTTTCAAATTTAAAGAAGATAAATCTTTGTTGTTTTCCCATCAAGATCACAGATTTGGTGCCCAATCTAGAATAGACAAAATATTTGCTGCCCATGACTTACACTTTAAAATCATTAATTTCTTAATCATTCCCTGCCCCTTTTCAGACCACAATTCATTGATACTAAAACTTAAAAGTGGGTACAAACCATTAATCATTAACTCCAGAATTCCAGCATATGCAACTAAAATTAAAGAGTTGAAACCCTGGTTATTATCTGGATTAGAGTTCTTCTTAGATATTATTTACACCACAGAGATAAATAAAATACTGATATGGGACTCGTTAAAATCTTACATATATTGTCAAACCCTAACTTAGTATAAACAAAAAATCAGAGAATGGGATTCTGAATTATTAGATCTACAATCCAAACTTTTGTCAGTAAAAGCTGAAAAAATCAAAATCATTTGGAGATGAAAAAGAAAGTAGAAGTATTAAACAATAAATACAATGAAATTCTAACATAAAAAACTAGTTTAGCTTTAGAAAACTAAAAATGAATACCTTGGCCAAATATCTACATAATTTATCCACAAGAATCAAAATGCAATCAAAAGCTAATAACATTAAAAGTATCTTCCATGAAAAGAAAGGGAACATGTATTGGATATAGGTGACATACTTGATGCCTATAGAAATCATTATATGGAACATTGTCAAAAAGAAAATATACATATCGATCAATTAAATTTAGACGAAAAATGTTCTAATATAAAAAAAAAACAGAAAAATTAAAACTAGATATGCAAGCACCCATATCCTACAAAGAAATTACAGATACAATAAAATAGGGTAAAAAATAAAGCTCCAGGTACAGATGGCATAATTATGGAAATATATCATCTTTTTCCTTCAAAGATACTATGCATCTTCCATAAAACTGTATTAGAAATTTAGTCACAAGCTTTAATACCACCATCTTGGAGATATTCCTTAATCACACCAATCCTAAAGGAAAACAAATCCCCAAACCTCTGTACCTCATATAGACCTATATCATTATTAAATATTGACTATAAGATATTTATGACAATATTAACTAACAGAATGCAAATACCACTATCCAAACAATAAATAATGATCAAACTGGATTTATATATCATAGACACACACATGACAATATTAAAAGGATCATTTCTCTTGTATATTATGTTAATAAAGAAAATAAAGAAACACTCATAATTGGCTTAGATATAGAGAACACATCTGATTCCCTAAATTGGGACTATTTATTCAAAATGCTGGTGTTATTTGAATTTCCTCATTCCTTGGTTCATCTACTAAAGAATATATATATATATATATATATATATATATATATATATATATATATATATATATATACATACATACACAAATAATTTAGCCTGTGTTAAGCTAGGTCCTTTCACCTCTGAATCTATACATATAACAAAGAGTACAAAACAAGGATATCCCATGTCACCAATTCTATTTGCTTTGGCTATTGAAATATTGTCAGATTCAATATGTAACAAAAAAAAACAAAGGAGTAGATGTCTATGAACCATACAATTCTAAACTAATGCTCTTTGCTGATGAGATATTATTATTATCCAATACAAAAGAGACATTAGAAGAATTACATATTTTAATTGACACATTTTATAGGACTTCAGGACTCCATTTCAATAAATCAAAATCAACATTTTTTTTAAATAAAAAAAAAGAATTTCAGACAAAGGGGAATCACATTATAGGGAAACAAGAATCTACTTTAAAATATCTAGGAATTGAGTTATGCAAGGATAATAATACATTTGTCTCAAAAACTACTATGATATCATCAACACAATTAAAATTTCTGTAGAAAAGTGGAACAAAATAATATAAACATTTGATGATAGACTACAGTTAATAAAAATGATTTTGTTACCCAAGATTCTATATATAGCTTTGGCAATACAACTGTTACCAGAAATGAATATACTCAAAGAAATAAACTCATGCCTAATAATTTTTTTATGGTTTCCCAAAAGAAACAGAATAACTTTAATACATCATATCAGACCATGGACACAGGGAGGATTAAACTTTCCTGATATAGAAACACATATAAAAGCATCAATATCTAAAACAATCTCAGATTGGATAAGTCCAAATTATTCTGCAAATTGGAAAAAAAATTACTAACTGTAATATCAATAAATGAATTTGGTTTACAAAAAAATGTCAAATAACAGATAAAAACAATTTACTATGGCACATATTATGTACTAGTATGCAAAATAACATAATTAAGCCCACTAAAACTCGTATGATTAATTATTACATTGACTCATTTAGGAAAATTGTTAATGCAAATATAGATTTAAAAATCTGGTTTGATCTTTTAACACCATTCATAGTTACAAAGAGCTATCCACATAAAATATACAGAGAAATAATTAATTCCTGGGAACAGAAATGATTTGTTTGTTGGTTTCAATGTATCAAAGAACTAAAAGTTCTAGATATGCAAAAAATAAAAACAACATACACAATTCCACAACAAGATTGGCAAACTATGCAAAGCATTCTGATGCATTTGCAAAATTTATGCAGAATATTTTGTAATTCTTCATTTAAAGAAATACCTAAACTTACGAAATACCCATATGAAATCATATATAATGATTATGACATGGAAAATAGTATTTCAAAATTTTACAAGATATTGATAAAATATAAAACAGCACCCAAATCCTCATATTGGAATTATATAACAAAAGGACACTAATTACAGCTAACTGAAGAAATTAAATAAAATATTTTATTATCAATAAAACATGCATCCTTTACACAATACTGGAAAGTTTTTAATTGGAAATGCTTGCACAGAGCATTTGTAACTTCAGATAGAATTAGTAAAATTAATTCTTCCACAAAGGGAATATGTTGGAGGTGTGAGCAAATACATAATGCAGATTGGAATCACATTTTTCTTGACTGTGTTAAAATTAAGCCATTTTGGAACGGTATTAAGAACTTTTTACAAGCTTTATTTAATGAATTGTTTAACTTATCTAAAGCTCTAGTATTACTAAATATGTACCAAGGTCCTCATTTGAATGTGTCAAATATGTATCTAGTATGGACAATACTTGCAATCTCAAGGAAGTGTATAACAAGAAGATGGAAAACAAACACAATACCGACTTTGGAAGACTTCTACAGCCTCCTGAAGACTACAGCATTGTTGGAAATTAAAATTAAAGAATTCAGAATTCATCCTAAGCCATTTATTAACAATCCAAGGGAAAAAGTCTTATCATTGATTGACACTTTACAATAACTGACCAGATACACTTTGATAACTGGATTGTTATACATATAAAGTAATTGTATATATTGAGCTCTGTTATAGTGTCAGCCTGATGTAAATAGTGTACATAGTTATTAAGATTTTATATACAAATACAATGGGATTTATTCAACTGTATTTGAAAAATAAAACATTTTTGAGGGAAAATATGGTAGTAACCTGACAGTTCCCCACTGTGTCAGCACCATTGTATGGAAAGCTGTCTACATGGCCCACCTCACAAATATGGGTATGTCATCTAGGAACAAGGAGGCCACAACATCCCTATTCTCCACCCTAATCAGACACATTATCGAGTACAATGTCTCCTTTGGCATGTACCTTGCCAAGCAAATGCAGCAGTTGCAGAGACTACAGAAGTTCCTGACCAGGTAAATACAGGGTCTGCAACACCTATCCTATACAGATAGGCTGAAAGCCCTCTCCCTGTACTCAGACTCATACAGACTGATCATAGGCGACCTGTGTCTGGCATACAAGGACATTTACAAACAAGCCTTGATGGCATTTCTACATATCCGTAAGACAAACCCCACTCATGCAACATGCATGCAAGGCCCTTGCTTGGTCTGTGACATGTATACTACTTGTTGTGTGGATAGTGTAGAGTCTCACACAATACACTGCCTGTAAAAAACACTCCCTCCCAATGTCTAGCAAAGTACATGTATAGCCCTCTTGAACAGGAAGCTGCATGACTGCATGAGAAATGGAAAAGACACCTCTGGGATCCTGTGTGTGTCCCAGCTGGACAGGGGAAACAAGTTCTGGCTTTGAAGGGACATGGGCAAAAGTCTGGGATAGGCTTATGAAGGCATCAGGGCCAATAGCCTGGTATCATTTTATGAACCTATGCACCTATTATTTTACATGTTTCCTGTATGTATTGCAGGCTGTCCTGCAATGTTGTCTGAAATGAATACCTGTGAGTCTGAACTGTGTAGTTACTGCAGTGATACTGTATTCTCTTGTTCCTTCATCAATTATTATCACAAATCATTAAACCTTGTCATTGTGTCTGGTCTGTATAGCAGTAAGCCAGCTCTTCCAGTAGTTGCATATGCACTTGGTGACACTGTGTAGCTCACTCCAATAGCCTTTGTCTTGGTCACATTTACCATTCTGCTAATACGCCCAGCACACAGTAGGATTTGTCACCTTTTGTTGAGGGCCTTACAGTAGCTGTGAAAGAGATGGATTGTGGTAGGCAGAACTACCATAAGGTCTGTCCTGTAAGGCCCATAGGTGTCAAAGCTTTGCCAGACTTTACCAGGAGATTGTGTGTGTGTGTGTGTGTGTGTGTGTGTGTGTGTGTGTGTGTGTGTGTGTGTGTGTGTGTGTGTGTGTGTGTGTGTGTCTCAACAAATAATACTGCAGGGTATTAATTTACATATGTTGTTTTCCCCTTGCAGGTGAACATGGGGGGTGGTGTCTCTCCCCCTCACAACCTGATATCAGTGTCTTAGCGGACTCCCATGATGATGATTGTCATAGTGAGGCACAAGTGGGGTTGTCGGGGCCTGAATCTGAGCCATTGGTTTGTATTCAATTTTCATTCACAATGCCCACGCATACAGTCAGTATGCCAACACATAACCATTCCCCAGCAGCCACATATAATGGACAGTTGGACAGTGGTGGCAGGGAACAGGTTAGTGGAAGTGTAGACACCAGCCATAGCCAGAGAGCAGGTGAGATCACACACAGGCAAATGGGCAGGGATTCTCAATGGAGGACTTCTGCCCATCAAGCTCATGTTGCAAGTGCCACAGCAGGTGTCACCAGATGCATGTTATGGTCCATCATGGAGGGAAAGACATGTACTGATTGCAACATCAGACAGATGCTCAGAGTCACGAATGTAGCAATTCCTGCCATGCGTGATGACCTCCATGGCTTTTGTGATGCCATACATCATTTTGCTGATGTCGTGGCTAAACAGTGGGTAAGACATTGTCACTGCTCAACCATGATATGTCTGTGCTTTAGCATGTGGTGGGAGAAAGGCATCATCCAGGTAGACGTTGGTCAGCAACATGAAAAGCTGAGAGCCCACATGGCTGTGCACATTCACAGTCCCGTTGTGGTAGTACCACCAGCACTACTGAAGGAAGGGTGCTATCTACTTCACACCAGATAAGGTCATAGGCACTTTGTCCTGGCCAGTCCCATCAGGGACGCAGATCCAGAAGACAGCAGTCACCATCAGGGAGTAGTACTGCAACAGTTCTTGGGCCTGGTCTGCGGTGCCAGTGAGACTCCTGGCAGAACCAGTTCCTGTGTCCCTGCCTGGAAATGGTGAACCATACATCCTGCCATGTACAGTCCATGGCTGTCCAACATAGCCCTATGCTGGGCATCCACCAGGCTTCATGGTATGCAGGCAAACACTCACACATCCCAATCATAGGCCAGTCACCACCAGACACACACAGCTCCTCTGCATGGCCCAGTTGAACCCCACCACTATAGACACACACACTCACACACACACACACACACACACACACACACACACACACACACACACACACACACACACACACACACACACACACACACACACACACACACACACACACACACACATACACAGACACACGCACACAATGTCAGCCATATGGGTCAGACTAGGCCTCTGGCAATCCCACACCCTTTGCATGTGATAATACATGTGCCACAACTATGTTATCTATACTATTGATGCAGGGACATACTCATATGGGTCTGATGCACAGGGTGAATATAGTACAGTTTAGCTATGTAATGCTGTGTAAGGTGCTGTCTGCTGGCAATAGTTATGGGTACACATTGAGGTGTATGTACCTTGTTAGCCATGATGCACTATTGCTGTTAGTACTGCTGACTGACTGCAGTGTCATGTATTGCATTCTGTTTGTGTTCCAGGTGTCTGTGTGTCTGCAGGCTGTGGGTCTGCTGACAGCAGCAATGATGAGTAAGTCGGAGTGGAACCATGGTGACCTTTTCATAGCCAAGGTGCAGCTGCATATGTACATGTTTACCAGGTGTGTTTACATGCAACAATGTGTGAGGGGCAATTCTGGGAGACAGTGTGACCTTGCATACATACCCTTGACACAGCCAGCTAACCTTCATACATGTCACCTGGGTGTTCTGTACGACCACAGACTCACACATATAGAGGAGGTTACTTGAGTACTGACACTAGGAACCCTCACAAGCTTAGCCATCATGTTAGCGGCAACAAATTCAGCTATCAGCACCTGTTGCTGCTGCTATTTCTGTCTCATCCACTCAATCTTCATGCAGTTGATGACAATATGCCTGGTATCATGTATGACAGGTTTGGGGTATGTATTCCTGACACAGGTCAGCCTGTGTTAGACTAACCTGACAATCACCACCATGTGTGTCTGTTAACTCATATGCACCTCTGGCCTCTCATGCTGGTAGAGCATACAGAGGCATAGTCCTGTACATGGGGCACATGATGAAGGGCTGCACATAGCCCCTACCTGCACAGTCTTATGAATGATAGCACTAGATACATAATATAAATAGCACAAAGGTAATGCAGTGTGGCAGTGTCTGCCACTAATATTCAAGTAGGTGACAATTGCAGGGGCTGTTAGGATTTCCAGTGGTGGGATCAGAGGCCCTTAACATGTAAGAGCCATCTCACACACACACACACACACACACACACACACACACACACACACACACACACACACACACACCACTGCATGGGAACATGCATTGAAACACACATGCACATGGAGGTGACAATTCTCAGAGTAGGTGACCTACCCATCTATTTATGAACAATGCACAGTGATATGACCATTGCATGCACCACAGTGGTTTGGTATTAGAAACTGTGTAACTGAGCTTGTACGGAGGATGGCATCTGTATGGGATGAAACTAGGTTGGCAGTGGGGGTGTTCCAAGGGTTGAAGAGGCAGAGAAAATGGTATAGCCATCACATACACACAGTAAAGAAAGCCACAGGGGCTGTGCATATAGAAACACATACACAGTTGCCAATAGACAAATTAGTAACCCTATGTATCCACTTGTATGTACTATAATGCTACGTACATATGACATGCTCCACATAGATTATATGTCTGGGGGATAACACACAACTTCTTACAAGTAATCTTGTGAATGAACACATGGATGGTGGGATAACCTACCAGACACAGTGATTGGTCTCATCTACTGCTCCTACAAACCTGCACAAGTGATAGAATGACAGACTTTGTATCAGCATGATGTGTCAGTCATGTGTGATGTCTGATGCTGGCATGTGTGTCACTATGGTAACTGTGACATATTTGGCAATGATATGACAGGAATGCTCATTGTTAGGGGACACAGACCACATGTAGGTTGCAAACATGTGGATATTCCATGCACATCTGTACAGATGACTGGTATGGGCTGTATAGTTTCACATGGTGCATGTCAGACAGGTGCTATTAACAGGCTCTTTAAAGTAATGTCAGGGGTAGGGGGTCAACAGGCCTTAAAATGGTATAACCTACACACACAACAGCCACAGAGAATATGCTTTGCCCACAATACTACAGTTGTCAGTATTGAGGTTAGAACTTCAACCTATCTAATTATTTGCACTATAGAATTACTCAGTTATTGTACATGCCACATAGCTCAGAGGGCTGGCAAGTGTATACAGGTGGCGTGGATATGTTAAATAACTGTGTGCTATTATCTTTTACTGAGGTTTTATATATATATGGTACATCCTACTTTAGTATGATTGAATTGCTTGTCGTCTATCTTTCATGTAAATATTAATTGCGTATAAAATAAGTAGACAATTATATTGTATTAGAATTCTGTCTAATCTACAATAGTACTATATCTGTTCAAAAAATAAATATTGCTTATTCCTATTACAAATATTCTCCATATGATAATACAATTTATGGAGCTCAGATGTTCTGGATTGTCAAGGTATGAGTGATAATCTGATGGATTTAGGTTTATCCATCAGATTAGGAATGATTACCATTCCATGGCTAGTGCAGATCTTAGTTTTGTTAACATTTATTAGTTTAAATTTGTTATTTCACAAAAACATTTTTAGTATGCCTGAACAAAACATTACTTTATTGGTAAACAAAGTATAAAACTGATAATTTCCTTTAAAAGCTCAAACATATACTTCATAGTTATCAGAGGAAAATGTTTAATAGACACAATAAAACAAAAAATACATAGTCTAAATAACCTAAGATGGATTTAACATTATCATCTTTAAATACCAATGGCTTAAACAATCCTAGCAAGAGATCAAATCTACTGAAATATTTAAAACTGAACAAAGCACAAATTGTCTTCCTTCAAGAAACTCATTTCAAAATAAATGACAATTACAAATGGAATCCTAAGGAATATATGATATTGGCGCAATACACTTATAAGACAAAGACAAAAGGGGTAACAATTTTATGGAAAACAAATGTGATTATCCCAGAAATAATTAATAAGTATGAAGATAAAGAAGGCCTTATGGCATTAATAACAGTTAAATATAATAACAGAATATGAACCCTAGCAAATCTATACTGGTTCCCAAGCATTGGATCAGGAACTATTAAAAATACTTGGATTTCATTTCCAATAATTATAAAGGCAACTTAATATTAGGAGGAGATTTTAGCTGCATATTCGATATTTGTGAAACTACAAATAAAAGACCGCAGTGTACATCTGCTGTATCAAAAGCTTTAAACAAGTGGGTAGAATCATTTCATCTTGTTGATACATTCAAATTTAAAGAAGATAAATGTTTGTTGTTTTCCCATCAAGATCACAGATTTGGTGCCCAAACTAGAATAGATAAAATATTTGCTGCCCATGACTTACACTTTAAAATCATTAATTTCTTAATCACACCCTGCCCCTTTTCAGACCACAATTCATTGATACTAAAACTTAAAAGTGGGTACTAACCATTAATCATTAACTCCAGAATTCCAGCATATACAACTAAAATTAAAGAGTTGAAACCCTGGTTATTATCTGGATTAGAGTTATTCTTAGATATTATTTACACCTCAGAGATAAATAAAATAATGCTATATGGCATGCATATGACATGCTCCACATAGATTATATGCCTAGGACATAACACGCAACTTCTTACAACAAGTAATCTTGTGAATGAACACATGGATGGTGGGATAACCCACCAGAAACAGCGATTGGTCTCATCTACTGCTCCTACAAACTTGCACAAGTGATAGAGTGACAGACTTTGTATCAGCATGATGTGTCAGTCAGGTATGATGTCTGATGCTAGCATGTGTGTCACTATGGCAACTGTGACATATCTGGCAATGATATCACAGGAATACTCATTGTTAGGGGACACAGGCCACATATAGGTTGCAAACATGTGGATATTCCATGCACATCTGTACAGATGACTGGTATGGGCTGTATAGTTTCACATGGTGCATGTGAGACAGAAGCTACTAACAGGCTCTTTAAAGTATTGTCATGGCTAGGGGGTCAACAGGACTTAAAATGGTATAATCTACACACACAATAGCCACAGGGAATATGCTTCACCCACACTACTATTGTTGTCAGTACTGAGGTTAGAACTTCAACCTATCTAACTATTTGTATTATAATATTACTCAGTTATTTTACATGCCATATAGCTTAGAGGGCTGACAAGTGTATACAGGTACACCTAAGGTGAATGACATCAGCAGGCCTTGTAAAGTAGAGAAATGGGATGCGTACTGGGTGGTACATGCCTCAAAATGGTATAAGCCACACCCCCAGAGGATATGATTCTCACCCAACCACACACAGAGATGATATGATTCTTGGGTTCCTATTATATCCTCGAACTAGTAAAAGTTCAAATGTCACATGGTCGACACCATATGATCAAAC